>NC_065451.1:179788822-180091575 GCF_917563875.1 Diabrotica virgifera virgifera
ATATGCGGGTTTGTTATATTTTATCTACTTCTCTTTCACTTGTTTTATGACAAATATTGCACACTACACTGATTCTACTGTGACCAAGTCTATATCCTAGTTGTAGCAAATCCACATCTTCTATTATTTCATCCATTAGTATATTGAATAGAAATGAACTGAGGCTGTCTCCCTGTCTGATTCTTCCTGGTGTTGGTATGTTGGCCGTAGTGGTGTCGTCTGTTTTAATTTTTGTCGTGCTGTTATTGTTCATTGGTTTTATGACTGTCAAATGCTTTCGTTATGTCTACGAAACAAATATATGCGGGTTTGTTATATTTTATCTACTTCTCTTTCACTTGTTTCATGACAAATATTGCATCTGTCGTCGACCTGTGTTTTCTGAATACTTCCTGTTCTTCTCTGCTCTTTGTCTGTGAATCCAACTTATCCTTGAATACGCCTGTGAATAACTTCATTGTCGTATTTAAGAGAGATTTTCCTCTGTAGATGTCCGGATATGATCTTTGTCCTTTCTTAAAAATGGGTATTGTGATACTGGTGTGCCAATCTTGCGGTATCTCTGCTGTCTAAAATTTTGTTAGACGATGTTGTGAGACAATAATTAGTGACTTTCTGAAACTTTATTTCAGCAGTTCGTTCGGTATTCCATCAGTACCTGGCGATCGTCTATTCTTTAAGATCTTCATTCTCGCTTCTCCTTCAGTTTCTTTAGTGATATACCTGTCTTCTGTTTTTTAATCGTGTTCGTCATTGGCTTCTTCACCTTCGTACTGTTCTTTGAAATATTTTCCCATGTCTCAGTTGGTATCCCTATTGCCTGTACAAATTCATTTATTGTTTTTTTTTCTGTTTTTAGCATTTTCCAAACTTTCCTCTATGCGCCTTAGATGTAGTGATCCATGTCACTCGTGAAATTGATTCAATGCTCTCTTTTTATTGGTCTTATTAGCGAATTTATTCTGTTGTTTTTTCTATATAGATGGCGCGTTGTTCCTGCGTTCCGGTGCTTTTGTAACACATGGCATTTTCTCTTTTGTTCTGCGAGTTCTTTGACTTCTTGACAAAACCATGGTTTGTTGTTTCTTATTGCGCTGGTGTTTGTTTTCCTTTGAAGACAAAAATTTTATTTTTTAATATCATTTTCTGTAGAATTTTTGCTTTCCAATTATATAAAAACTATATTTTTTTTTATATACTGATCTTATCCACAGGACAATTTTTTGACGTCTTGTAAATTTCAAAGCTAGAGAAAAAGCTATCATTTCCACCCCAACAATAATAACTGTACCTAATATGTAGTCACTTTTGTATACATTGATGAGCGCGCTAATAATCGGCAAAATAACGTAAAAGATGGAAAACGTATTAAGTTGTGAGATAAAATTTAAATTCTATTTATTGTTTCCCACCTTTAGACGTATCAGAGGAGAATGTCAACTAAAACAGTCACTCTCACAGTGGCAGTTGCTAAACTCGTGCGATACGTCTAAATGTGGGAAACTACCCCACCATAAAAAAATGAATCTAGTAGATTCATTTTTTTTATCTAATAACTTTTGACATATTATATACTATAATAGTGACTTCATTCATTTGGGCGTTTGATGTAATCGATGATTTTTTAAAAATGGGAACGATGATCGTGTGGTAGCTCATTTGAAAGGTTAGTCAATTCTCTAGTCAGTAATAAAAACAATAACATTATTATTTATGCAGTGTGGCCAAAATATTTTTTTTTTTTGAAATAAATTAATTGGCGCGAAAACAAGAATATAATTAGATATATGTAATTTATTTTACTCAAAATACATTTTACTAATGTAAGAAAATATTAAAAAAAATGTTTATTTCATACATAAATATTGCTTTTCGCATAAATTAAATGTCAAACAGCCACTCACCTACTTGTTGGCCGTTTGAACATTTAATTTAAGCGAAAAGCAATGTTTATTTGTCAAACAAACATATTTTCTCACAGTAATAGAATGTATTTTGAGTTAAATAAAATACATACATTCTTCTTTTTGCAGTAAATAATTTAATTCAAAAATAATTTGTTTGGCCACCCTTTATAAATAAGGATTATGTTTATATTACCGAATAGAGAATTAAATAACCTTTTAAATAAGCTACTACACGACCCCTATTCCCATTTAAAAAATCATCGATTACGTCATCACGCCCTAATGGATGACGTTACAATTATGGCATATATATGTCAAAAAATCATACTTTAAAATTAAAAATCGACCTCTCTCGGGATTTTTCTCCAAAGTGGCCATAAAATAAATGTATTCTATAATTTTAGAATCTCTCTCTATATGGATTTTAAACCTGTACATTTATCTTGGCGATTCTATTCTCTCAAATAAATAAAAAATTTCATTAGATAAAAAACCTCGTTAGTTTCTCTACTTCATTCCACAATAGAAGGACTCAGTTCTTACAAGAAAAAAATTAATGCTTTTAGAGTATTCTTTGTGGTAGGGGAGCAAAGTATGCTAAATTTGCAGTCACTCGAGCGCTTTGGGGACCTATTGGGTTATGAAGGGCAGGTCCCAAAACCAAAAAAAGTTAAGTAAAGTTTTTAATTTTAGTAGGCGCTTGCCATTTTTTAATTTAATTTTCCATTTCCAACAATCGTTTTTTCCGATTATAACGCCATCTATCCATAATTCGAAAAAATGTTTCGCAAAAAAGTTACTTATTTTTACGCATGGAATCCAAATCTGCAATAAAAAAATGGGGGCTCCTATTTAGAATTTTAAAGTAACCCCCACCCCACCTCCGTGAGAGGTCGTGTGTGGTGCCAATCTATAGATTTTTCAAAAATATTGAATAAGTGTATTTTACAGTTTTTCGATCTGATGTTCATTTCGTGAAATATCGCGGGATTCGTATTTAAAATATTAAATTTACCCCCACCGCTCTCCGTGGGAAGTCGTGTATAGTATCATTCGATACACTTTAAAAAAATATTGAGCACAAATTTTTTAGTTTTTCGATCTGTCTTTTATTTCGCGAAATATTCGCTTTTTTCATGTGAAACTTTGGGACTCGACCATTTCCTTACGCCTGGCTCAAATCGTCAGATTTTTTAAATATACACTGTTTTTCATTTATTTAACTTACCTTATCTTAATCTGACAATTTGGTGTTTTTTTAAGGATATATTTTTTTCGGGCCCCCTTAACGAACTCCCCTGTAAGAGCCAATGTATGGTAGACGTACATCTGCAGGGTACCAGGTTTCTCCCCATATGATAATCTGACGCGCTCGAGTAACCGCAAAAATCCCCGCTTGGGCTCGCCTACCATTAGTGGCTTCAAATATAAACACTAAATGTTAAAGGGTTAATACTTTATTACTATTATTATAATTAGGTTAGGTTAATTATCTTGTACTTTGTCGTCTAATAATTTAAGTATTCTTTTCGTTCTGTCTCTCATGTTAACATCCAATTTATTGTTTATTGCACTCACTTTGATTTACTGCACACAAAGAGCACCTTTGAAAATACTTTATTGCGTAGAATCGGATATATAGTATTTTTACAACAAAAGCGATATTACGTAGGTCAAAATTTTTGACATAAGAGAACTGTCAAAACATTAGATTGTGACTTTTCATTATTGCCGTGTTTATAATAAACATGACAATAATGAAAAGTCACATTCTAATGTTTTGACAGTTCTCTTATGTCAAAAATTTTGACCTACATAATATCGCTTTTGTAGTAAAAATACTATATATCTCCATTGATCGCAGCGATTTAAGCGGTATAACAGATCGGCGTCAAGTAACATGAGTTAGGTTATATTAGGGAAAGGCGGTGTTGTCAGATTTATGGTGCCACTATGACACTTTTTTTATTGGTGCCAAATTGACTAAAATTATATAGTTACATACAGTTGTATATAGTAGAGCGCCCTCTATCGAAAAATGCCTGAACAAATCAATATGTCCATTTAGAAAAAGTCTCAATCTGGCACCATTACGTTTTTTACATATTCTGCATTAGGAACACTTGTACTCTCCTAGAACAAAAACATACACGCTGTCGTACTGGCACCCAAAATCGGGTGCCACAACGTCAAATTGGGTGCGACATTGACATGTTTTGCTTAAAAATGGTGCCAGATTGACAGAATATATCTGTATATATATATATATATATATATATATATATATATATATATATATATATATATATATATATATATATATCGGCAAATCCCTTATATAGGCAATCCCGGCTATAGACAAGTAAAATATAATTTACATATGCTAAAAAATGAAAACATAGAGAAACAGTTCCAGTCACATATAAAAGAAACCCTAGAACACACCTGGGCAGTCGATCAGTCAAGCACGGAAATGTGGAACAACTGCAAGGGGGATCTGAAATTAGCAGCCGAAAGCACATTGGGAATATCCCGAACCCAAGAAAGAAACGACTGGTTCGACCAAGACTGCAAAAAAATAGCAGATGAGAAGAACGAAGCATTTAGGACCATGCAACAACGGAAAACTTGATAGATACAAAAACTTAAGGAGATAGGAAAAACGCATACACCGAAAAAAGAAACGAGACTCTGAAAATGACATATTAGAACGGCTCGAAAACCATATGATTCACGGAGAAACAAGAAAATTCTATCATCAAATAAATATTATTAGAAAACAATTCAAACCGAGAATCAACTATTGTAATAATAAGGAAGGTAACTTACTTACCAACAAAGAGGATATCCTATTACGATGGGTAGAGCACTTTCGAGAGTTACTGGAAGGGGAACCTACTAACAATATAGAGCTGGAATACCGAAATGAGGAACTCGTGGAACCCCCCTCGGTAGAAGAAATAAAAATATCTATAGAAAAACTAAGAAATCACAAATCCCCAGGCAGCGATGGCATCCCAGCAGATTTATTTAAGCATGGTGGAGAGCAGCTCACCAAGGTGATGCGAGAAATTGTTTGTAAAATTTGGTCTGAGGAGCAAATGCCTGAAGAATGGAGCTTAGGCTTAATATGCCCGTTACACAAAAAGGGAAGCCAACTGGAATGCAATAATTACCGCGGAATAACTCTCCTAAATACAGCATACAAGATATTGTCAAACATTTTGCACGAGAGATTAAAGCCTTATACCAAAACCTTTCTAGGAGAATATCACGCAGGATTCAGGCGTGGACGTTCAACCATTAACCAGATCTTTACACTACGAAATATCCTGAAAAAAGCGCAAGAGTTTAACATAGGTACCATATTTTTGTCAATTTTAAAGCTGCATATGACAGTGTCTTAAGACCAAGTCTCTACAACGCTATGAATGAGTTAGGAATTCCAAAAAACTCATATGTATGATAAAAGTGACAATGGCGAAGATGATATCAGCAGTAAAAATTCAAAACGACTCGTTTTGAACCCCATTTGAAGTACATAGAGGGTTAAGGCAGGGAGATGCGCTGGCGTGTCAACTTTTTAACGTAGCATTAGAAAAAATCGTACGAGACGCTAATTTAGATAGCAGAGGAACGATCTTCAATAGATCTGTCCAAATTCTAGCATATGCAGACGACGGACGTGGACATTATAACAAGAACCAGAGCGAGAACTGCGAAAGTCCTAAATGAGCTAGTATTAGCAGCAGAACGAATGGGGTTACATATAAATCGAAATAAAACCAAATTTCAGATCTAATCATCAATGACCAAAACTTCGAAGCGGTCAAAGAGTTCATATATCTAGGGACATCGGCTAACCCCAACAATAACACATCAGGGGAAATAAAAAGACGAATAATAATTGCAAACAGGTGTTATCATAGTCTATCAAAGTACTTAGCTAACAAACGTATAAGGCTGTATAGAACATTGATAGTCCCCGTTCTCACATATGGATCAGAGGCATGGACGCTAACTAAAACAGATGAATCCGCTCTATCGATTTTTGAAAGAAAGGTGCTACGCAAGATATTCGGAGCGGTCTGTGAGAACGGAATATGTAGGCGTAGATATAACTTTGAACTGCAGAATATCTACAAGCATACGTTTGGTGGAAAAGATATTATTACTATAATTAAGCGAAACTGCCTGCAGTGGCAGGACATGTAGCCCTGGCCCCTGAATCGAACATGCTAAAAAAGATTCTAACAGCGTAACCCGTGGGAATGAGAAGACGGGGTACGAAGATCGGAGTCGGCAACTGGAAAAAGCAAGCAAGGACAGAACAGAATGGCGTAGAAAGCTTGAGAAGGTCGAGGCCCTCTAAGGGCTGTAGCACAAAGATGATGATGATGATCGGCAAATCCTTAAGATAAAGATGGAAGGAATCGTTCAATACACAATTGCGGTCGCCGCCGGGCGATTAATTAATTCTGAATCGCCCCACGGCTGGATTTGACTCAATTCGTCTCGCCAGGTTGGTTTCAGCTTAGATCAGCACTCCAAGCTTAAACCACTAAGTCTATTAGATCAACACTCCGTAGCACTCCAGTTTGTCTCTATCTCAATCTGCTGGTGCCCGGTTGGCTACAGGCTGGTGGCCAGTGAGTCCCTACCAGATCAATTCTCCAGCTGGAACTAAACAATTTTTGCGCAGACTTGTTACGTTACGCATTTCGCAAACATGTATTTGACAACATAAATAGGATACTATCAATCAACTAATTTATTCCGTTTAAAAATGTAAACAAATATATGAAAAGATGCATGAATAATTGAGGCACTTAGAACACAAGTGGTATAAGTGACAATTTTAGAAAAGTAGGTTTTAAATACAAAAAGCAACTCCCAAATACATAGAAAGCATGATGGCTTCAAACTTTTTACATAAACAAACAATAAAAAATGATCAAAAATGACATGTCATTAAAAATAAGCTAAGTAGCACCTACCTAAAGCCTAAGTAGAACCTAAGTAGAACCTACCCAAACCATAATGTAAACATCAATAAAGGAATCATCAAATCATTAGGTATATGGCAGAGCTCAATACAGCTGTTCCAACGAAAAATAATTTTAAGAGAAAAAACCCTGCTAATAAAGGTTTTAACAAAAATGACTATCTAATGTCATTTATAAATAAGGAATTCCGCAAGATAGAAGAAAGAAAACAACAAAACAACACAAGCATTCCAGCTACACTCAAAAAAGGGGACTCAATGTTGACAACAATACCATATGTTAACGGCTTATCAGAAAAATTAAACATGACAAGGAATGAGTACAACATAATAACATTTAAAACATGCAACACACTCAGATCTGTCCTATCCAAAACGAAACTAAATAACATACAGCAGAGGTCAAAGAATTCAATCTACAAAATTCCCTGTGAATGCAACAATTTCTACTTGGGAGAAGCTATAAGACCACTAAGCGTCAGGATTAACCAATATCAAAAACGGAGATTTCGACAAATCACAGATATGCATAATGAAGAAGACAGACATTAAAAAGAGAAAAATCAAAGAAACGGCCCTCATCCTATTAAATGAAGAAAAATGTGTAGCAAATCCATCAGCAGAATACAGCAGACTTTGGTTGCCAATACTTAAAGAAGTTAACAACGATCACAAAAATTAAAAAGGGTTGGGAATAAGTTAAACGTAACATCAACATTTACAACAACCAACACACTCCGATCTGTCCCAAAATCAAACTAAATAACATTCAAGAGAGGTCAAAGAACTGCATCTACGAAATACCCTGTGAATGCAACAATTACCCTGTGAATACAGGATAAACGATCCTGAAACATACATCAAAAACAGGGATTTCGACAAATCACAGATATGGATCATGAAGGAGACAGACATTAAAAAGAGAAATATCAGAAAAGCTCATCCTACTAAATCGTCGCTTATTTGCAAAAAGGTGCCAAGTGACATTTTATTCAAAAGAGGGGTTATGTGCAAAAATGATAGGTACGAAGGTTCTACCTACCCAAGTAGCACCGAACGGGTTTATTAAGTCTTTTAAGGATGCTTTAAAACTGTAGAATAAAACTAAAATTAAAACCATTTGGTATTTAAGTAAACCTTAAGGTTGCTATAAAACCGCTTTCAGCATAAAAGGGCCCACTCTGAAAGAGGTCAATAAAACCAAAAATAAAAACCTTCTTAAACCTTTGTTTTCTTAAGCAACTGGTTTTAAAGCTGCTGTGAAGGTCCTTTTAAAATCATGTTAAAAGACACTTTAAGTGCAGGCAGTTTTATAGTAAACTTAAGAAAAGTATTCCTATAACAGGGATATTTTAATAACCGATCATATAAGCCTAGTAAAAACGGTTTGGGACCTCAAATTTCTATTCCTTAAACCGGGATATTCCTTTAACCGGTATTCTAATAAGCACTCTAAGTACATTCTAAGTACTCCATATAGGCCAACAAATTTTTTACATGTGTGTTATGATAGATAGATACGTATTTGTAACCATAAAATAATAAAAAGTACTTATTATTTAGGACTGTCAAGGTAGAAAAACACTTCCGCACCCAACTTTATTGGTAGGTAATGTTAACAAAAATAGTTCAAAATAACTCACGCGCCCTAAAATTTCTGACTTTTGGCGATTAAAAAAATAATAATAATAAGAAAATTTAATTCCGAAAAATATTAATTTGAGAGAGAAATAATTGTATCTACAATTTTAATGTTTTAATGTTAAAATAAATCGATATGTCCTTAAGACGCTTATCTATAATTTTTATTTAAGCCTTATATTCTAATCTATCATTGCTTTCAGCGTCTTCAGAAAGCAATATGGCCGAAATCCAAATAAAACTATTTAGTCTATCGACAGAGAATTGTTAAGATCAACTGGTTTTATTTTATACCGTTCCAAGAGCATATATCCTACATAAAAGCAAGGTTGCCTTGGAATTAAAACCGTTTAGTTTTAATGCTGCTGTCAATAATGCCACTCGGTTTTAATGTGAATCTAACCTAAAATCGAGGCGTCGTAGTGCTGTGTGTGTGCGTTGTATTGTTCGAAAAATAAGCCACTTCCACTTTTTAGAACACACTACACCACTGTTTCGCTCTAAAACAAATGGCCGGCCATTTTGGACATGAAAGAAGAAGGGATGAGTTTAGTTTTATTGTTTCTAACAAGAAGCATAGTTTAGTCTTTACGATAACCAAATTGATTCAGTTAAGAGCGTTTGGTTTTAGTACAGCCTACTAATTGCTTTTAAGAAAGCAACTTTAAAGAAAACTAAAAAAATAGTTTTAAGGCATATTATGTTTTACTGACATAATAGTCTTGAGATCAAGTAGTGTTAATAAAAGGTTTTATTAGTCATATTAGGAGAATCTTTAAAACTGCAATAAAACTAAATGATCACAAACTAGAATCTAATAAAACCAAACAGTCCGGAAGTTCTTTATAAAACTGATTAGTTTTAAGGTGAACTGAGAATAAACCATTTTAAAACTACACTAAGACAAATTATCTATTAAGATTAATTAGTCTTGTTTGATACTCTTATTAGACACTTTAAAACTAGTGACAAATGCTTAACAGTTTTAAAGTTCTGACAGTATATCTATAAGGTAACTTTAAAACCATTATCTTCTTATTTATCACAATAAAACCTTTATAAACCTTAAATAAAACTAAAATGTTTTTATTGTGCTACTTGGGTATTCTGTAAAAAGTGTATTACTTACTGTTGTTGAGATAGTCTCATAATTTTTTGGTGCCAAGTAACATTTTTTTAAACTGGTTGTGTAAAAAGGAGCTAAGTTCCACTTAATAAAAATATAAAAATGTTACTTGGCCCCTTTTTGCAAATCAGCTACGAAATGAAGAAAAATATGTAGCATCAACAGAATGCAGCAGACTTTGGTTGCCAATACTTAAAGAAGAAGTGAACAAAATCATACCACTAATAGACAAAAAAACGTGAAACACATATTTCCAAATACACTACACATGTGCAACAAACAATACATCCCAGATAGCACAAGTACGTTTTATGGACATCCAATGGACGTACATATGTGTACATTGGAACGTCCAATGGACGTCCCGCTAAGGTACAATGGACATCCGATGGACGTCCAACGAACGTCCAGAGTTCACAAAATTGGACGTCCATAGAACGTCCGCTACAAACGTACAGTGTACGTTGTTGAAGCTTTCAGTGTACATTTTATGTACATTCAATGTACATCTGATGTACATTTAATGTACGTCTTATGGACATTTTTGTAGGGCACTTTTCAGAAAGCAATCTAGTGTCCATAATTTTTTGAATACATACATAGCAAAAAGCCTTTAAGTATAGGAAATAGTTCCTATAATACTAAAGTTATACTTTAAAATATTACACAAAATACCTTTTTTATTTCTCTTTATTATAACTTTATTATGTATACTTTATTATAGGAACTTCATTAATGCACGACTGCACTTGCACGATAAACAGCAAACACAAAGATATCACAGGTTGTATTATATTGTATGTAATAACTTAATAAAGACAAAATTCACATAATGCATGCACATTAAAGGAGGTTTATTTCTGTTCTGTTCCTTCCAAACATTATTTCTTAGAACTTGAGAGTCAGTACGGTTGTATATTGCAAGCGGGTTTGCCATTCTGTGAATTATCATAAATAAATCCTCCTTCAGTATTCCACAACAATTAACAGCGATAATCCCCTAAAAGTACCTGCCTAGTACTACCTTTTACGACCGATAGCGTGAAGAGCGACAACGTTGTCAAGAAGATTCTCATTTAGTTTGGCGGGAAATTTAAAATTTACAAAATGCACATTTAAGATTTAAATTGGTAGTGTCTAATTATTGTAAGTTCTATAATTACCGATGCGCGATGTAGCTCCGTTATTCTGAAAAAGTTTACCATCGTTTTATCATCATTTAATATTATATAGGTTTAATTAAAATAATTTTAGTGGTTCAGTGTTTTAATTCGATGATGAAAAAGTATGTGACTACATTTATTAGAAGCTTCTTGTATTCTACTAATAATATTGCTTTGATTAAAGCAGCAAGCTATATATAATTACTCATAATAATAGACGCATTTTGTGTAAAATCTCCATGGACCACAAATGGATGTCCAATGTACGTTGAAATCAAACGTCCAATGGACGTCGCGTAATGGACGTACATAGTACGTCCAGTTTTGGTCCATGGACGTTTGGACTTTAAGTGTACGTTATATGGACGTCCATCGGACGTTGTGTGCTATATGGGATATAACTTAATTTACCCCAAAGAATCATTCAATATACAGAATTATTGCAAAAATACACATAATAAAAAATTTGATGTATCACGGCAGATAAAAGATCTGCCCTCATATCTTTCAAGCCATAACTGGCTGTTGCCTACAAGCATCATAGGCAAAGTACATTTTTTTTAATAGGGATGTGACGTAGCGCCAATAATGACAGTTTAGCCACTAACTGTGGCTAAAAACATAGCCTTTCATTTAACTTTTTATGTCTTAGTACGTAATTTTAATATATATTTTGAATTTATCTTGTTTTAGACGCTGATCTGAATTACTTTAAATGGAAGGCACCCGGAATTGCCAGGAACATGGTTTATTCATTTTTAACAGGCATTATTTTATTCGCGCTTCTTTTGGCCATTGAGTATAAGATTTTCTCTAGAGTACACTATTACTTAACTCAAAAGCATTTTACCAAAAAACCTATACCTGTCGAAGACGAAGATTCTGACGTTTCGAAGGAACGAGAAAGAATACATGTTGCTACAGAGATTGACATTAAACAAAATTATACGTTGGCGGTCAAAGATTTGACTAAGTACTATAAGAACTTTTTGGCTGTGAACGGGCTGTGCGTTGGAATAAGAAAGTTCGAATGCTTTGGATTGCTTGGAATCAACGGTGCTGGAAAAACTAGTACCTTCATGATGATGACTGGTGATACTAGTATTTCATATGGTGACGCCTGGGTGAGTATCTAATAAAATCATACTGCTTATTGAAATTAAGCTGGGTTGACATAAGTCAACCCAGCATCAGTCTACCCCTAAATCTGTGAGTCATTCTTATAAGATTATTATTTTATTAAGAACGTTATAAGTCGAAATACACTGCCGAGCAAAAAAATCGGGTCACTCGATGAATTATACGTGTTTGATGTCTCGAATTTCCTAAACCTGTTGCCCGATTTGAGTGACTTTTTTAGTATGTTGTAGCCTTATTATTTAAGAATATCAATGTAATAATATTGTTGCTAGACAGGTAAATGTCATTTTATACCGCGTGTAACAATCATACTGTGTTTTTTCCTTAAAGTTCGGAACACTCGGAAGTGGAATATTATAGCATAGATAAAATATTTAAATTAAAACTCAACTGTAGCCTTAGGATTTCTTAACAGTTTCTTTTTTGACTCATTTGCTTATGTTGGATAATAAAAAAGTTAGGTACTTTAACAATTAGCCACGTTCTTCATCAATACAGGGTGTTTCTAAATAAGTGCGATCAACTTTAAGGGGTAATTCTGCATGAAAAATGACACAATTACAGTTGAGTCCGCGAGTCTTTACCCGTGCGTCATTAATACCTGGCGAGATAAAACACATACTTTTTATTTAGCATCATTCTCTTCCACGCATGAAACTCATGACAAACCAGCTGCCGTTTGTTATTAAGTAAAAACACATGTTATTTTTATTCTAGACTCAGTGCATTGAAAAGAGATAGGTACAAAAAAAGACGATTCGGTATGTTTTCATATTTTAAGCACAATTTGTTTGACGTTTCTGCTTTGTTTACTTTTATGGCTGTCAGTCAGTTGAATTTTTTGCGGTTTTTGTCGAATTTTTGCGTTTTGAAGTTTCTTTCTATTACACAAACAGTTGTTTTCACAACTAATTTTATATTGGGCTTTGAAATTTTAAGGCAAATAATTATATTTTGGCAATTAATATTTAAAACGTACAAAGCTAACGTCATTCACACAGAAAAGAAATGATTGTGTTTAGATTTCCGTCAAAGTGAATAAAATAACAAAAATAAAATATGTTATTGAATTTTTTTATAAATTGTTTATTTATTTATTAATCAATAATAATAAACGAATTTATTAAGCTACTTCAAATGTAGCTGTAATTCTGCACAAAAATTTTGAATCAAAACTTACATTTGACATTCTATATATTTGATAACGTCAAATTTTTTAATAAAACCCGTAATCGGAACAGTAGCCACTTTCTGTCAGTTGTTGTTGCGTGAAATAGATTTCCGACTTATTTCGTATGCTTTAACCCGCCATTACACGCGCTATGAGGGAATCCCTCACCATATTTGTTTATAACCAATGAAATTGTGTAAACTAATACGATAACCTTAAGCACCCAGGAATGCCTTTAGCATGGTTCATGAGAGGGTATGAAAAAGTTATAGAATATTTCAGGCGGTCAGTGTGCTGTGTGATAGTTGAAAGAAGAGACATGCCTCTTCAAGTGAGGGAATTCCTCACTGCGCGTGCAATCACAGTGAAATCACGTTTCTATTATCTCAAAGAAACTTTTAGGTTTTTATTTAATATTTAGGTAGGTTTAATTAAAATATTATTGTTTGGATTAGGTTAGGAACAGTGGCACACCGAGGGGAGGTTTGGGGGTTAAAATCCCACCCAGAGCATATAGAAATATATATATAAAAGAAAGTAGGAAAATGTAACTTGTCTTTCACAAATAATACAAAAAACTTTCGGTGCCCAAGCAAACCCCCCCCCCCCCCCCCCCCCAGAGGAAAATTCTAGGTGCGCCACTGGTTAAGAACCCATTTTTAAATTTACCTATTCTAATTGGGAAATAAGCCACAATTTAACTTAAAAAATGGATTTTATTGACGTTTCGAATTCCACCTCGGACGTCGTGATCAAAATACAAAATATTAATAGTTAATTACATAAATGCAACAAAGAAATAGCTTCAGAACAGTTGTTAATTTTAATTTGTATTTTTAGTAAAATTAATTCGCGTAAAGAACGTTAATTTCTTCAGTGGCTTGCTGAAATTGAAGATTAAGAAAACTTGCTTTTGATCTATATTATTTTTACTTTTGTTTTGTTAAATTAATAAAAAAATGGTTTACGAGACTTTCTATAATATGTGAGTACAACCCATTTTATATTTATACATGTTGACATTCATTCTTCCTCGAAATAAGTCGAATTTATGTAGGTGAGGGCGACGCTCATACGCGTGCAACCACGTCACAATAGAAGACGCGTGTAACGGCGGGTTAAATGATGACGCATGGGTAAAGACTCGCGGACTCAACTGTATAACCATATGTCCACAAATGCTTCCTTTCCAAGATACGGGAAGTTGAATTTTTTCTTACAAACTGACGGTTTATTTGTTGCTCTAAAACCGGTTGAGATATTCAAATGAAATTTGGTAGGCTTTAAGAGCTAGTTATAGCGAATTTTTTTACATACAATTAAGAATTTTATAGTCACCATTGTCGTCCATACGGGATGTATCTAAAATGTTTATACCCGTATGCATGCCAATGGTGAATATAAAATTCTTATTTTTATGTCAAAAATGCGCAATAACTACCTCTTAAAACCTACCAAATTTCATTTACATACCTCAACCAGTTTTAGAGCAACAAATAAACCGTCAGTTTGTAAGAAAAAATTCAACATCCCGTATCTCGGAAACGAAGCAATTGTGGACATATGTTTATAACGGTCACTTTTTCATGAAATATGACAATATTGTGCAAAACATCGAACCAATTTTTCGAATAACAATAACAACAATTCTATTTTATATGATGTTATCACACAAAAATATAGCATATTTGAAATCTGCTCACTAATTTGGTCCTTTTATTACTTTTTAAGAGATATGACAATCTTGTAAGGTATATCAGCAGGAGATATGTCAACCTTATCAGGATCGGAGTAGCTCAGGAGGTAGTATGTCTGACTTCCATGCAGGTAGGCCTGGGTTTAAATCGCAGCGCCGGCAAGAACAGAAAAAAAATGTCTGTAGGCTCAGCATGAGTAAAATGAGTCTTCTTCTTTTAGTGCCTATTCGTTTCGAATATTGGCGATCATTCTGGCTATAATTATTTTATTAACTGATGCTTCAAATAGATTAGTTGTTGTTGTGGAGAACCATTTTCTCAGGTTCTTTAACCATGATATTCTTCTTCTCCCAATTCCTCGCTTTCCGAATACTTTATCTTGAAGGATTAGCTTCAGTAATCTGTATTTAGTGCCGTTTCTCATTATGTGTCCGAGATATTCTAATTTTCTTCTTTTAATGGTATACATTACCTCTCTTTCTTTGCCCACTCTTCGTAATACTGTCTCGTTGGTTATCTTGTCCATCCATGATCCTTAGGATTCGCCTGTACAGCCACATCTCAAAGGCTTCAAGTTTTTTTCTCCATTGCTTCAGTGAGTGTCCAGGATTCAACTCCGTAATACAATATTGAAAAGATATAACATCGTAGGAGCCTTATTTTTATCTCTAGATTAAGTTTGTGGCTTTTAAAGAGTTTGGCCATATTATTGAATGTACTCCTAGCCTTCTCTATTCTACATTTTATTTCTTGTGAGTGATCCCGTTGTTCGTTTACTATTGTTCCAAAATAGTTATACTGTTTTACTCGGTCCACTGGTGTATTATTGATAAGTAGTTGGGCGTCTCTAATTTTATTCTTGCTGATGATCATAAATTTAGTTTTTGATATATTTACTTGAAGTACAAATCTTTCACATATTTCATTTACTTTGTTTATTAGTTGCTGTAAACTGTTTAAACTGTCTGCAAAAATAACGGTGTCGTCTGCATAGCGGATGTTGTTTAGGCGTTCTCCATTTAGAAATATTCCATGTTCACAATTTTCCAAGGCTTCACTAAATATTTCCTCTGAATATAAGTTAAATAATATAGGTGAAAATATACAACCTTGTCTACCGCCTCGTAGAATCTGAATCGCTTTCATTGGTTCACCTCCATGATTCGTTCTTATTGTGGCTGATTGGTTCCAGTATAAATTTTGTATTATACGTCGGTCTTTATCATCCGTTTGGGCTTTTGTTAGAACATCCATCATTTTTCGGTGTCGAACTGTATCAAATGCTTTTTGGTAGTCCACAAAGCAGGTGTAAATGTCGCAAGTTATATCTCTGCGATCTCTGCATCTTTGAAATAAAACCTGTAGACTAAACAGTGCATCTCTTGTACCTAAGCCTTTCATGAATCCAAACTGTGTGTCTTGTATTCTCTCTTCGCATAGCTTGTATATTCTACGATGTATAATTTTAAGAAAAAGTTTTAATGTATGGCTCATTAGACTTAGCCTCTATTCTCCGCACTTTTTTGCTCCATGTTTCTTTTGTAAGGTAATAAATTCTGAAACTAGCCAATCTTTTGGGATACTGCCTGTGTCATAGATATTATTGAAGATTTTATATAGTATTCGTAAAGATTCATCATCAAGAAGTTTAATAAATTCAGATTGTACTCCGTCTGGTCCTGGAACTCTACCTTCTTTTAGTGATATTACGGCTGCTCTTATTTCTGCCACTAGTATAAGTGGTCTTGTTTCCGTAGGTATTGGGGACTGGTTCTCCCTCTCATCAAAAAATAAATTTCGTATGTACTTTTTCCAGGTATTATTGATACTCTCTTTGTCCACGATTATCTCTCCATTGTCATTAACAAGTTTACTTATTCTTCTGTTTTTACATTTCCTGTAATTTCTCTTACCTTCTTATGCACGTTGAAGTCGTCGTATTTACTTTGCAGAATTTCGATTTCTTGGCATTTTTTCTCCAGTTCTTTCTGTTTGGCTTCACTGATCTTTCTCTGTGTCTCTCGCTGTAATGTTTTAAACATGGAGTTATCGTTCTTGTTTTTCCTTCTTTCTTCCATCAGTTGCAGAATTTTTGTCGTCATCCATGTGTTATTCTTACCTTCTTCGTTCTTCATAAAATTGTCTTTAATGTCGTCTATCGTTTTATGAAGGGATTATATCTTATCTTCTGTGCTTTCCGTTGTATTATCGATTTCTTTGAATTTTCTATTTAATGTTTTGCTGACTATTTCTTTTACTTCGCTACATTTCAGTTTTCTCATGTCATGTTTTTTACAGTTTTTCCGCTTATTTTCTTTAACTTGGTTCTATACACGCCCACTAAAGGATTGTGGTCAGATTGAATATCAGCGCCTGGGTAGGTTTTAACACTGTTGAAACTATTTCGATATCTTTTGTTAACAAGCATATTGTCTATTTTATTTCTTATAATAACGTCTTCCCCGTTATCTCTAAGTGATTTCCACGTATACAGGCGTCTAGGTGGTAGTTTGTAAAATGTGTTTAGCACGATTAAGTCATGCTCAGCTGCAAAGATACTCATTGTTTCTCCGCGTTGATTTCTCTCTCCTAATCCATGTGAACCAATATGTTGCCCTTCTTTTCCGTTACATATTTTCGCATTGAAATCTCCCATGACTATAAGGAGTTCGTGTCTCGGTATATCTCTTAAAAGGTTGTTCTTATTTGTTTGTAGAATTCTGATATTTCTTCATTACTGTGGTCTGCCGTGGGTGCATAGACTTGTATGATGTTTGTATTCACCGGTGACGTATTTAGTTGTAACAGGAGTAAAATGAGTCCCTTGGGTAAACGAGGGATAATAATAGGCGGTGGAAGCGTAGCACTGGCCCTGTTACCTTCCTTGTGTACCGTAGGCCCTAGATATAGCAGACTACCATGCTATAATCGGAAATCCGCGTTAGGGGTATAAAACGGGGGACTAATATTATTGACAATCATATTCCAAGTTAGCGATATATTAATATTTTGTGTTTCAGGTAAATGGTAAAAGTATTAAACAACATTTGGAAGAAGTTCAAAAAATAATCGGATATTGTCCCCAATTTGATGCTTTACTGGACGACATGACAGCAGAAGAGTCGATTATAATGTTTGCTATGCTAAGAGGTTTACCTTTCAAAGATACTTTTAAATTAGCTGATTATTTGTCTAAAGAATTCGATTTTACCAGACATTTGAAAAAGAAAGTGAAAGAACTCAGCGGTGGCAACAAGAGGAAATTAAGTACAGCGATTGCGTTGATTGGGGATCCTCCTTTGTTGTATCTAGATGAACCAACCACAGGTAAGTTCTTCTTCTTCTTCTTCCTTCTTTTATATAGGCTTTAAAGCCTGTTTCTTCTTCAATATTAGCCTCCTAAATTGTTTAAATTATGGCACCATATTTTTCTTGGTCTGCCAATATTTCGTCCATTTCGTGACTTACCTCGTGCTATTTGTACTATCCTATCCTCTGCTATTCTACTAATGTGTTTGTTCCACTGCTGTTTCCGTTTTGTTACCCATCCATTTATGTCTTCTACATTGGCTCTTCTTATGTTTTCGCTTCTCTCGCTATCCAACAGATATTTCCCTGATATTCGTCCAAGTATTTTTATCTCTGTTGTTTCTAGTAGTCGTCTCGTTTTAGATATGTCAGGTCTTGCCTCCGCCGTATATGTCAATATAGGTCTAATTGCTGCTTTATAGATTCTTACTTTTGTGTCTTGTCTAGGTGTTTGTTCTTCCAGATTGTGTTAATAAGAGATCCCGCCGCTCTACTTGCCTTTAAAATTTGTTGTCGCACTTCGTCTTCAACATCTTTGTAACTGGTTATATCTATTCCTCTAAACTTTGCTTTATTATTTTTCCATCAATTTCGATTTAACATCTTAGTGGGTATTTAGATGTTGTCATACATTTGGTTTTTTCTGCTGATATTATCATATTATTGTATTTCTTGGCTGTTGTATTGAAGATGTGTGTTAATCTTGGGAGATCGTTTTCTCTCTCGGCGATTAATACGGCGTCGTCTGCATAACATTGAATTTCTTTGTTCCCCATTTTGTAACCATGACCTTTACGTACTGCTTCTTTTATTTCGTCCATTATTATATTAAAGAGCAGTGGACTTAACGAGTCACCGTGTCTGACTCCGCTTTGTTAGATTCTTCATCCAATGTAGTTTTTAAAATTTACTACTCTATAGATACCTTTGGATCCAAACACTTGTATGCGACAGAGAAAAATATGCTTTAAATGTAAAATTAAAATATGTGAAATTAAAAGTTTTTGTTCATATGTTAAATATGTGGACTAGTCTTTGCAGACTATCTTCAACTTAGGCTATCAACAGAGTATTCTTCTTCTCTTCTTCACATTTTATATCCTCTTGTTTGTTGTTAATTTAGAAAATTTCATCCGTGATTAAATTTGAGAGCATGAGACTCAATGAGTCTCCCTGTCTTATTCCGCTGCCCATATCTATAGCTTCTGTCAGGTGTCCATCTATTCTTGACTTCCATCTTGGCCTTGACAATAGTTTTTATAATATTTCGGGGAACTTCTTCGTATACAGAAGATGGATTATATATTTGTATGTTACCCTGTCAAATGCATTTTTTAAGTCAATCAGACGTAGAAACGCTGGCCTATCATACTCCAGTGATTTCTCAGTAATTTGCTTTATGGCGAATATTGCATGTGTACACAATTATCCAGTAAGAAAATCCTGTTGTTCATCTGCTAAACTTCTTGTCAAGCAAGCAAGCATAGTGATTTAACCCAGCCTGAGAGACTTGCTCACCCCTAGAGAATGACATTCGGGTGATACAATTCATTGGGGCGAGGAGGATTAACTCCCGTAAGCAGGAATCACTCCACCCCGCTTCAATGCTCTAGACCATCCACTTACCCCCCGATAGGACTCTGATGCGCTATAGGGGCTCTCAATCAGCAAAGTGCTTATCATATGGGAGTCTTGGGTACACGGACTCCCATATGAAATCCTACCCCGATCAATGCAGGCCAGCGTGAGGCGCTCTATTCCCGCTATCTCTAGTGACTTATCTTCGATCTGTTTTGCTTGCTCGGGCGCCGAGTCCCCGCTCTGGGCTATGTCCAGTTCGGCGACTCGGCGCTCGAGGATGTGGGCCCCTCATGCCCGTTTTTTGGGTTTTGTTACTAATATTTTTTTGTGGCTTTCGCCTATTGTTAATATTTTATTGATTTGTTTAGTGGCTGAAGCCGTTTTGAAGTTTTTTGTATATTTTTTTTTTGAGGGATGTCTGAAAATTATAAAAATCAACATTAATAAATATAATGAGATGCCAAAGGTGAGCAAGTTGTCTTCTTTTGATAGAGCTACGATTATCTAGCCTTTATTATATATTTACTAATATTTGTTGTTTGGGTCTCCTAGGTTTCCATCTATGGTACACATCATACCTTAATATCTCTTGCAAGATCCGGTTTGGGTGGTCTTCTAGCTCAGCAAATTTTGTTCTGGCTTTTTCCTCCATAATATCCAGTACTCTTATTTCTTTTAGGTCTCACGTTTGCAGCTTCTCTGAGGCAGTTGTTGTGTGCCGCTTGTATCTTATTTTTGTTACTTTGACTTATGTGACCCCATGCAAGAGATGCGTATGTAATTATTGGCAGTATAATGCTATTTATCAGTCTTAATTTTGTTTTCATAGCTAATTTGCTTCTTCTTCCTGTGAGTCCTCTTATTGCCGATCTGGCCGCTGCTGTTTTCTGGACTGTTGCGTTGACATGTGATGTGAATGTAAGACCTTGGTCCATTGTGACTCCTAAATATTTAACTTCGTTTTGCCATTCGATGGGTCTGTCTTGCAATGTTAGCTGTTCTTCTGGGTTATCTCTTCTCTTTTTGAAGATAACCGCTTGGGTCTTATCTGGATTTATTGCTATTTTCCATTGGATACTCCATTCTTCTATTGTATCCAATGCCGTCTGTAGATTTCTTACAGCTATATCTAGGTTCATGTGTTTTGCAGCAATTGCAGTGTCGTCTGCATAAAGGCTGATCAATGTTCCGGGTGTTCTTGGAACATCTGCTGTATATATGCTATACAGAAGGGGTGATAAAACTGCCCCCTGTGGTACTCCAGCTTCCGGCATTCCGTGTTCTGATAGAACTGGTCCTATCCGGACCCTGAACTTCCGGTCGCTTAGGTACGAGGAGATGAGTTTCGTCATGGCCCCGCTGTATCCATAATCTCTCATTTTATATGTCAGTCCTTCATGCCACACTCTATCCAAGGCTTTGCTTACATCCAGAAAGGCTGCTCCCGTATATTGTTGGTCATTGAATCCAGCTACTATATATTCGGTAAGTCTTAATATTTGAAGTTCGCTGGAATGTTGAGCTCTGAATCCAAACTGTGATTCTGGGATTATGCCTAGCCTGTCTGTCTCTGATTGGAGCCTGGTTTGGATGACCCGCTCCACTATCTTACTGACTGCTGGAAGTAAGCTAATCGGCCTGTAATTTTGAGGAAATATGTGGTCCTTTCCTGGCTTGGGTATCATAATTACATGGGCTTCCTTCCATCGATTTGGGAAGAGCCTGTATCTTAGTATTGCGTTTGTTATATTTGTCAAATACACAACTGCTTTCGAGGGAAGATACTTCAGAGCTCTGTTAGTGATTTCGTCTGGACCAGGTGCTTTCTTTGGTGAACTTTTTCGAATCAGTTCACTTATTTTCTCTTGGTGATGTGGGATTTATTATTTCTTCTTGTTCTTCGGGCGTTTCTAGTTCTGTTTCTTCGACTTCTTCGATAAAGTCTATATCTTCGTCTTGGTGATAATTCAGTGTACACTCTCTTTCAAGTGTCCTTCTCATCACCTCGGCTTTATCTTCTTCTGTGTAGACGATCCCATTTTCTCCATTAAACTTCTCGTCTGATTCATTAGTTATGTGTAGTTGTCATGGCTACTCCACAATATTTCAGTAATTCGTCAATTCCGTCAATTGGTTGATTTAAAAATTTTAGAAACCACGAAGGTGTTACCAGAAAACTTGGTCCCAACAAAGTTTTATTTTTAATATTATTTTCATTTTATTAAACTAAAACATTCGCTTCGTTTAAGCAGATGTCGTCACGACACCCGTATCACATTGTTTTGTTGTAATTCGATACTAACAGCCCGATCTGTTTCAGTTTGTTCAGAGATAGATAGAGTTAAGAGATATATGCACTTTCTGATGAGAACAAAACAAGGTTCGAAACCAGTTATAGCGCTCTCTGAACGAACTGACATATATGACGACTGTTTCGTTTTACAACGAAATTATTTATTTATACCTTAGACAAGGCGAAAACGGCGGGTTCGTTGGGAAAAATATTCCCATGAGATTTTTTTGCATAATCACATTCGTAAGACACCCCAGAATAAGGTTCAAGAAGTCGCCCACGTGAAAAGTGGTCCAAATTTTTTTTACAATTTTTTTTTAGTCAAATTGCAAAAATCAATATTTTTGGCCCGTTTTTTTTTTAGGTTTTTTGGACCATTCTGGACAAAAAAGGTCTCGTATAATTTTTCTCTAAAGTTTATCTTTTTCGAGTAATAAGCAATTTAAAATTTGAAAAACGCGAAAATTGCCATTTTCAAGGCTTAATAACTCGGTTAAAAATTATTATTATGAAAGTCAGAAAGTGACTAAATCAAAGTTTAAAGCCCCCGCTACATGATCCTGAAGAAATCTGTGTCATTAATTTATTACTTAGATGTTATTTTTAATTAAAAACAATGAGCGGTTAGATCGTATTGACGCGGCTGTAAATGTGAGTGCGAATAAGAAGCACAAGTGGACTGCCGCAATGGCATCTCTCTCGCACTCAGCATTTACCCGCCTAAGGTAAGGCGCCCACTGAGGTGGAATGGCCGTGGCCCGTGGCGTGGTATTGAGTAGAGGTGGCCGACTCGCTATTTTGATACAGCAGTTGCTTTTTCAGCATTATTCAACGTATACATGTTGATATAAGAAAAGCAAAATAATATTTGTTTGTTTTGTTTCAAAAAGCAGTTTTGTTGGCATTTAATGAGAACATATAAATAATATAAATAATTATAATTATTGTTAAAATAATACATCTAAGTACGGATATTTTTTGAACTGACAAAAACAATATAACAAAATACATGGTGGTTGTAACATTTATATGGTCGTACTGTTTATTTAAATTTACTTTTGTTTTCACCCAATTTTGAAAAAATGTGAAAACTTTGACTTACCCACGTCCGTCTGTCTGTCTGTCCGTCTGTAATCACAACTACTCCGTCAATATACCAGCTAGAATGACAAATGAGGTGTCAAATGAAAGCTTATAATCCAAGGATGGTACTAAAGGTGAGATATTTGACGTATCCTGTCTGTCCGTCGGTCCGTCCGACCGCGAATATAACTCCTCCGTCATTATACCTGGTAGAATTACAAATGAGGTGTCAAATGAAAGCTTATAATCCAAGGATGGTACTAAAGGTGAGGTATTTGACGTAGGCTGTCTGTTCGTCGGTCCGTCCGACCGCGAATATAACTCCTCCGTCATTATACCAGGTAGAATTACAAATGAGGTCTCAAATGAAAGCTTATAATCCAAGGATGGTACTAAAGGTGAGATATTTGACCGAGGCTCTCTGTCCGTCGGTCCGTCCGTCCGTCCGACCGCAAATATAACTCCTCCGCCATTATACCAGGTAGAATGACAAATGAGATGTCACATGAAAGTTTATAATACAAGGATGGTACTAAAGGTGAGAAATTTGACCTAGGCTGTCTATCCGTCTTTCCGTCCGACTGCGAATATAACTCATCCGTCACTATACCAGATAGAATAACAATTAAGGTATCGAATGAAAGCTTATAATCCAAGGATGGTAATAAATGTGCGAAATTTTACCTAGGATTTCCGGTTTTAGAAATGCGACCAGAAGTACTGTTTTAAAGTCACCGGAATAGTACACGTGATATATTATTGGACGTTACTTTGCACGAAGAGAATAAATATATACTTTCGGTTCCATCACTGTCTGTTCATCTGTCTTTCCGTCTGCGAATACAACTCCTCCATTATTAATACAGATAGAATGACAAATGAAGTGCCGAATGAAGGCTTATAACCCAAGGATGGCATTAAAGATGAGACATTTGACATCGGACTTCCGGTTTTAGAGTTGCAACCGTATGAACTGTTCTAAAGTCACCGAAATAGTATAAGCGATATATCATTCGACGTGCCTTAGCAAAATGAGAAAAAATTTTGGTTTTGGTTTTTATATCATTTCCGCTTAAAAAGTTCTAACCAGAATTGCCGCTATTCGCTCCGAGCGTTAACAAAGTGTCAAAGCAAAATCGACCGACCTGCTCATGGTGGCGGTTTTTTGAAATTTTATAAGGACGCTTTGTGTATGTTTAAATGAGACATTTAAAAAATGTCGTGTCACGCTAGTGATATTATGTATTAATATAAACAGAAAATAAAAACGCACTATAAATTCTTCACTTTCCAATATTGATTATCAGTTTGATTTTGTATGCATAACCTCACTATCGCAGTTTATGTCAATAAATATTTATTAACGAAAAAGAAAATATTTTGTTGCACTATAAATTACAGTATAAATTAATAACTAATGAATTCTAACAATTGTATTCGGTTATTATCACTACAAAATAAAATATTCAAGTTTAACAAAATAATCCCATAAGACTCAATGTTAAAACGTCCTTACAAAATCTGACAGCGTATCACGTGACTGTACGTAGAGGGGAGACGCACGGAGCCAATAGTCGCAGAAATAGTATATGTAACACAATCGAAGCGTATGGAAAAGTTGACTTTTAATCTTTAGTTCCTGTTTTGAAGTCATTTCTGTTTAAATAATGATGACGCAAAGTTTAGTCAAAATGACTCAAAATTAGTAAAATCGTATATCGATCGACGCAAAGTTACACGAAGCGTTCAAATATCGACTTTCAGTTCTACTTTCGATTAGTTTGGGTGAAAACCTAGGACTTACGAAGTCCAATTACTTGTTTTAACTGAGAATAAGCCACAATATTATTAGAAATTGAATGGGAAAGATTTGAATTTGGAGGTAAAATTAAACTTCCACTTCGGAAATTGCTCCAATTGAAATATATAGCAATGCCCTGCACATTCCTAATTAATAACATCAAGTAAAATAGTATTGAAAAGTACGTGAGTAGTGTAGAACATACAGTTTTCCAAAGTTTGTTTTCTCTTCAGGTGACAGCCACATCTTTGATTTTTTTTTAAATAGGAAAGTACATAATGTGACACCTCATTTAAAAGCCTTTGAAATACTGATTACAAAGATATATAATACTTTAATCCTTTTTGAGAGCGTAGGCGCAAAATTTCGTTTGAATTATTTTTAAATGCATTCATTTTTTTAGAATCCTGAGAAAACTAATAAGTGTTTTTGAAAAATTTAAACGCAGAATACAAGACTACAGTATTACCGAGGATCCAAAAGTCTCTGAGGAATTCTATAATGTTTATTTTAATAAAAAGTTACAGGGGCGAAAAAAAAAGAGAAAATTGAGTGTGATATTTAATTTTAAATATATCACTCGATATTCTAAGGGACTTTTGTCCCTCGGTAATAATGTAATATTTCATTCTGTGTTTAAACTTTTCAAAAGTACTTGTTAGTTTTCTCAGGATTCGAAAATATTTAAAAAGAATTCAGCCGAAATTTTGTGCCTACGCTCTCAAAAAGGATTAAAGTATTATACATTATTGTAATCAGTGTTTTAAAGGCTTCTAAATGAGGTGTCACATAATGTACTCTCCCATTTAAAAAAATCAAAGTTGTGGCTGTCACCTGAAGAGGGATCGCGCAATAATCCTTAAAGTCATTTTAAATCAAGTATATCACATAATTTTTGCGGAAGTGGATTATACAACAAAACAAATTCATATTCAATGTAAATAAATAAAAACTTTAGAAATAGAAAACAAGAATTAAGTTATAATCTTAAGTTAAAGTAAATAATATAAACAGTAAATATAATAAAACAAATATACTTATAATAAAGAATAAAAACAAATATGAAGTATTATCACCGCAACTGTCAAATAAATGTTACCAATTTATGCTAAAATGTCACATCCGTTCGATTACAGTTATAGTGTGTTCCGAACAAATGTGCTTCATAAAAACGCTTTATAGTCCATTTAGGTATACAAATGAAATGAAACATATTATTGTGTATTTCTTTAAGTTAACATTAATAGAAATCTTCAAATATTATTTCTACGCGTATATAATAAAATATATCTAGTGGCTGTAATTCCCGTTTATTCGGAAAAATGATTCTAAAACAGAACACACCTACCGCCAAAATATTTCGTGTTGGTATCATGTGACGTCACGGGCTATGACGCGGATCACGTGCAACGGTAAATAGATTAGACGAAGTATAAGTAGGTGGGCACTGTATAGAAATTTGTAGAAAAGTAAAATAATTTTACCACCAGTAAATTTGTCGGCGAGTTTGTACTCATAACAGTTGTTATAAAGTATTTATTACCTGAGAAACCCTAATAATATAAAACAGCTCTACAGGCCTTTGAGGCATTTGCAATAAAGCATAATACCCGATATAATTTAACTTTTTAGGATATTGTAGGTAAAAATGTATTCGTTTAGTTAAAAAGTATTATAAACAGCGGTATTATTTTATTAAAAGATATTTCAACAAACGGATAAATTTATTAAGGGGGTAGGCGCAAAATCTTGGTCCAATGCTTTTAAATGCATTTTTTTTTCGAATTCTGAGAAAACTAATAAGTATTTTGAAAAATTTAAACTCATAACGAAAGATTACATTATTACCGAGGGCCGAAAGTCCCTGAAAACTTTTATAATGTTTATAATTATAATATACAGGCGTGAAAAAAAGAGAACATTTATTGTGATTTTTAATTTCAAGTATTTAATTCAAACTAAACTTTTTGTATATTCTAAGACACTTTCGGAACTCGGTAATAATGTAGTCTTTCATTCTGCGTTTAAATTTTTCAAAAATATTTATTGGTTTTTTCAGGATTCGAAAAAATGAAAAAATGAATTTAAATAGCATTGGACCAAGATTTTGCGCCTACCCCCTTAAAAAGTAAATGGAAACGTTTCGGGACCTCTAATTTATATTCCATAAACAGGGATATTCCTATAACGGGTACTTACATTTTTACTTGTAGGATTTTTGAGATGCAAGATTCGATTCTTGATTTGACTCTCTGCCATAATGTGTCAATAGTCAAATAACAAAGCTAGCAATATATAATAATTATTAATTAAAGTGCTTATTAAAAATGGCAAATAACCGAAAAGAGTTTTACCGAAAAATCCAGGAATTAAAAAGTTTCTATATAAATAAATATTATAATATATTTATGTAAAATTGTTGATCGTCTTGTATGATTTTAAAATTTTTAAATACGTCCTCGTATATTGCAACACAAACTCAACGTGGTCACCATTCGAGTACCACTCGAAAATTAAACCTGCTGTCGATTAGTGGCGAGGGGACTGGCGCTACGGCGCGGCACTTCCAAAATACCACCCCTTCAAGTTCAAATCCTTTTTATAAACGTTAAAAATTGCAAATTTTTAATTTTTTTGCCAGATAGGGTGCATCCAATAATGATGTTTTCTCTTCTTTGGATTTTTAGCATTGAGGTTGGCAAACTAAAGAAATAAAAGTTAATCGGTGCTACTATAATATAGTACTTAGTCTACCGCGCTGTATTATAATATTACAATGCTGACAAAAAAATCTTTACAAAGTGAATAAAACGCATAAATCATAAGAATTATTATTCTAATTTCACAAATTATGTATTAATTAATTACAAATAATTGAACTTTCTAAGTCCTAGGTTTTCACCCATGGGGATCGAAAGTAGAACCGGAAGTCGATATTTGAACTCTTCGTGTAACTTTGCGTTGATGGATAAAACATTTCGCTAATTTTTAGTCATTTTTGCTAAACTTTCGGTCATAATTGTTTAAACGGAAATAATTTCAAAACCGGAACCAAATATTTAAACTCGACTTTTCAATACACTTCAATTAATGTCACATGTACCATTTCTACGAATCTGATATGGTACTTCGGTTAAGAACTTTTTAACGGGAAATGATATGAACCCAAAAAGCATCCGGTTCTTCTTCTTCTTGAAGTACCGTCTCCTATCGGAGGTTGGCTACCATCACAGCAATCTTAACTTTGTTGGCTGCAGCTATGAACTATTGTATTTGTATAAATCGTCCTACGCCCCACATTTCTCTTTCCCGAGATATTTCCTTGGATTATGAGTCTTAACGGGGAGTACTTTTCCCGTCTAATTATGTGGCCTAACTTCCGGTTAGAACTTTTTAACCGGAAATGATATAAAAACCAAATTTATACATTTGTTCTCATCTTGCTAAGGCACGTCGAATAATATATCTTATACTATTTCCATTTGCCACCATTTCGGTGACTTTCCAACGGTATTTTCCTATTGCAGCTCTAAAGGCGCAACTCTGAGGTCAAATTTCAAATATACCACATGTACTATTTCTGTATCTATAATATGGAATTTCCAGTTAGAACTTTTTAACCGGAAATGATTTAAAAACCAAAAGTATACATTTGTTCTCGTCTTGCTAAGGCACGTCGAATAATACATCGCTTATACTACTTCGGCGACTTTAAAACAGTACTTCCGGTTTATTCTAAAACCGGAAGTCCTAGGTCAAATTTCTCACCTTTAGTACCCATAGTAACCATATAAATAATAAATATATAAATATTACAACCAAATATTTTTTCTCATCTTACTAACGCACGTCGAATAATATATCTTATACTATTTCAGTGACTTTCCAACGGTACTTCCTATTGCAACTCTACAACCGCAACTCCGAGGTCACATTTCAAATATATCACATGTAATATTTTTGTGTCCATAATATGGCACTTCCGGTTAGAACTTTTTAACCGGAAATGATATAAAAACCAAAAGTATACATTTGTTCCCATCTTGCTAAAGCACGTCGAATAATATATCGCTTATACTACTCCGGCGACTTTAAAAAAGCACTTCCGGTTTCACACATTTAGTACCATCCTTGGATTATAAGCTTTCATTTGACACCTCATTTGTCATTCTACCTGGTATAATGACGGAGGAGTTATATTCTCGGTCAGACGGACCGACGTACAGCAGCCTAGGTCAAATATCTCAACTTTAGTACCATCCTTGGATTATAAGCTTTCATTTGACACCTTATTTGTCATTCTACCTGGTATAATGACGGAGAAGTTATATTCGCGGTCGGACAGACCGACGGACAGACAGCCTAGATCAAATTTATCACCTTAAGTACCATCCTTGGATTATAATCTTTCATTTGACACATTATTTGTCATTCTACCTGGTATAATGACGGTAGAGTTATATTCGCGGTCGGAAGGACCGACGTACAGCAGCCTAGGTCAAATATCTCACCTTTAGTACCATCCTTGGATTATAAGCTTTCATTTGACACCTTATTTGTCATTCTACTCATTTGTCATTCTACCTGGTATAATGACAGAGAGGTTATATTCGCGGTCGGACAGACCGACGGACAAACAGCCTAGATCAAATTTATCACCTTTAGTACTATCCTTGGATCATAAGCTTTCATTTGACAACTCATTTGTCATTCTACCTGGTATAATGACGGAGAAGTTATATTCGCGGTCGGACAGACCGACGGACAAACAGCCTAGATCAAATTTATCACCTTTAGTACTATCCTTGGATTAGAAGCTTTCATTTGACAACTCATTTGTCATTCTACCTGGTATAATGACGGAGGAGTTATATTCGCGGTCGGACGGACCGATAACCACCCAGCCTAGGTCAAATATCCTACTTTTAGTACCATCCTTGGATTATAAGCTTTCATTTGACACCACATTTTTGTCATTCTACCTGGTATAATGACAGAGAAGTTATATTCGCGGTCGGACAGACCGACGGACAAACAGCCTAGATCAAATTTATCACCTTTAGTACTATCCTTGGATCATAAGCTTTCATTTGACACCTTATTTGTCATTCTACCTGGTATAATGACGGAGAAGTTATATTCGCGGTCGGACAGACCGACGGACAAACAGCCTAGATCAAATTTATCACCTTTAGTACTATCCTTGGATTATAAGCTTTCATTTGACACCACATTTGTCATTCTAGCTGGTATATTGACGGAGGAGTTGTGATTACAGAGAGACAGACAGACAGACAGACGGACAGACGGACGTGGATAATTCAAAGTTTTCACATTTTTTCAATATTGGGTGAAAACAACAGTAAATTTAAATAAATACTACGACCATATAAATATTACAACCACCATGTGTTTTGTTAAATTTTTTTGTCATTTCAAAAAATTTTCTAACTTAGATGTATTATTTTAGTAACAATTATTATTTATATGTTCACATTAAATACCAACAACAATGCTTTTTCAAACAAAACAAACAAATATGATTTTGCTTTTCTCATATCATCTTGAAAATGTTGATTACTGAAAAATGAAAAGGTAACTGCTATATCAAAATAGCTGGTCGGAGCATCTCTAATAGTCAATACCACGCCACGGGCCACGGACATTCCACCTCAATGGGCGCTTTGCCTAACACGTGCATGGCGCTCAATATTATTGCTTAAAAATAACAGCTTAGTAATAAAATAATGACAAAAATTTCTTGAGGATCTTGTAGGGGGGGCTTTAAACTTTGACTTAGTCACTTTCTGACTTTCATAATAATAACCTTTAACCGAGTTATTAAACCTTAAAAATGACCATTTTCGCGTTTTTCAAATTTTAAATTACGTATAACTCGAAACGATCAACTTTAGAGAAAAAATATAACCGACCTTTTTTGTCCAAAATGGTCCAAAAAACCTAAAAAAAAATTTCCGGGCCAAAAATATTGATTTTTGCAATTTGATTAAAAAAAATTGTTAAAAAAAATTTGGACCACTTTTTGCGTGGGCGACTTCTTGAACCTTATTTTGGGGTGTCTCACGAATGTGATTATGCAAAAAAATCTCATGGGAATTTTTTTTTTCAACGAACCCGCCGTTTTCGCCTTGTCTACCTTATTTTTCTGTTTACTTTTAGGAATGGACCCTGCCACCAAACGTCACCTCTGGAATGCCTTATGCAAAATCCGAGACAGAGGTAAATGTATAGTTCTCACATCGCACAGCATGGAAGAATGCGAAGCTCTCTGCACCCGAATAGCCATAATGGTAAACGGCAACTTCAAATGTCTCGGGTCCACGCAGCATCTCAAACACAAATTCGCAGAAGGGTACACTTTGACGATCAAATTAAAGAAAATCGCGGAGAGTTCCAGCGAAGGCCTCTCAGAAACTGAACCTATAGAGAAGTTCATTTGCCAAAGGTTCCCAGGAGCCCAGCTTCGGGAGAGACACCAGGAGTTATTAAATTATTATATAACTAATAAGTCGGTGCCTTGGTCAAAGATGTTTGGCATCTTGGAGAAGGGAAAGAGAAGTGATCTCAATATAGAAGATTATTCATTAGGACAATGTAGTTTAGAACAGGTAAGAAATAAATCTGTAGAGATTTCTAAAAGTTTTTTGGAAGCTACATCATCCTTCAATCTTCGATTGTACATAGATCCTCCTTATAATTATTTTCCATCTGTTTTGATCTTGTGATTGTTGCATCCAATTCCTATGGCAACGTTTTAGTTGCCATAGTAACACGTTCGTCAGTCCAACGTGTTGGTCGACGACTTCTGCATCGGTAGGCATCATCCTTTAGTCTTCATTCCAATATCCGCTTTGTCTATCTGTCCTTTGTCATTCGAGCCACTTGACCTGTCCAGTTCTACTGCAGTTTTTATTTTCCCTACAGAATCAACCACTCTTCATCTTCGTCGTAGTTAGCTGTTTGAGATCTAATTTCGCAGTGAAACGCCCAACATACACGCTCTATTGCCCTTTAAGCCACATGGATTTTTTGTACTTTTCTCCTTGTAATGGTCACCGTTTCCGCTCTGTAAGTCAAAAGACACTGATTAAAAATTTTTCGTTTTAAGACATGGCATGTCCGGCGATTTCAAAATGTGGTTCAAATTGCCGAAAGCTGCTTAAGTCAGTCTTATACGACGGAGATGCTCAACGGTTTGGTTATCTTTTCCTATGGCAATCTCGTGACATGTATTTATAGTTATAGGCCCTTACCTGGTTTATGGATCTTGTTCTTACGAATATATCTTCGCTGTCTACAAGATCTGTCATCATCTGGATTTTAGATATATTTATTTTCAATCCTCCTTTTAGTAAGAAAAGTTAGAGCTGATTAGATGAGTTATATGTACAGAGTCGGTATTTTCTTATCGATGGTATGGGCTTTTAATAAGAGCAACAAAGAGACATGCATTTATTATACATTTAAAACGGGTTAGAAGATATTGGGCGGCCGAAGTAGGAAGAGCCACCAAAAAATTTCGCGTTGTAGGTATGGCTTTGTCAGACAGGGTTGCCGAATTTGGAAATTATCAAAAGAAAATAATAAAGTAGAAAAAATAATATAGTTAACTTTTTGTGAACAGCTATAATAAACAAATTATTTAAAAATAACAAAATATTGTTTTCATCTATTTTAAAAAAATGTGAAAACGTTGAATTATAATTCAACGTTTATTTTTTTACTTATATTTTTCTTTTAAATAATTTGTTTAGTAGATGTACTTATTTGTTCACAAAAAATAATATAGGTACAGTAATGAGTGCGCTATTAAGAACCGGCAAAATAACGCAAAAGATGTAAAGCATAATACGTTGTGAAATAAAAAGAGATGAAACTAATAGAGATGTAAAATTATCGATAAGAACCTATAAATTTACATAACATTACATAGTTTCGCACCTTTAGACATATCTGAGGAGTATAACAAATCTAACCGTGACAGGAGAATTTTATAAAATTCTAAATGTTTTCTGTCACAGACGTCTAAAGGAGGGAAACTATGTAGGTACCTGATGTAATGTAAACTTATAGGTTCCTATCGATAATTTTACACATCTACTAGTTTCATCTCTTTTTATTTCACAACGTATTAAGTTTTCCATCTTTTGCGTTATTTTGCCGGTTATTAGCGCGCTCATCACTGTATTATTTTTTTTTTCTACTTTGATGGATAATTACGCATGTCTGTCTCTCTCAGAGACTTTGTAAACACAACTTTTCCGTCATTAGATAAGACAGGATAAATGAGCTGTCGAATGAAAGTTCATTACCCAACGATCTTATTAAAGTGAGAAATTTGACCTTGCACTTACTTCCAGTTTTAGAGTTGAAACTTGAAGTACTATTTTAAAGTCGCCCAATAAATATTATAAACGACTTATTGTTGGACGCGCTTTAGCAAGACGAAAACCATTATATTTTTCCGGCTTTGTGCAAGTCTGTCCGTCCGTCTGTCTATCGAATATAACTCCTACGTTATTAAAACACTCAACTCCGGTAGCAAGATAATATACCAGGAGACCTGAAAGCTACGGGCGTGGAGAACTGGACAGAGATTGTCTAAGACAGAGAAGAGTGAAGGCATGCTGTCGAGTGGGCTAAAACCCACGAAGGGTTGTAACGCCACGTAGTACGTAGTAAGTATGAGGTGTCGAATTAAGGATGGTATTAAAGCTGAGAAATTGGACTTCACACTTCCGGTTGCAGAGTTGAAACTGGAAGTAGTGTTTTAAAGCCGCCGAAATAGTACAAGCGACATATTATTCGATGCGCTTTAGCAATACGAAGACAAGGTATCAAATTAGATCTTATAACCCAAAGATGGTATCAGTTGCAACCGGAAGTACTGTTTTAAAATCACCGAAATAGTACAATACATTTGTTTTCATCTTGCTAAAGCGTGTTAAATAATACATTGCTTGTATTAATTTGGCGTCATTAAAACCGTACTCCCGGTTGTAACTCTATAAACGGAAGTCCGAGGTCAAATGTCTTACTTCTAATGCCATCTTTGGGTTATAAGCTCTCATTCGACACATCATTTGTCATTCTATTTTTTTGTCGGGCTTGACTAATACCGGAAGCATCTTGCTACGGCGCGTCGAATAATATGTCGCTTGTACTATTTCGGCGACTTTAAAATAGTACTTGTGCGATCAAGTTTCTCACTTTAATAACATCCTTGGGTTAAGAGCTTTCACTCTTACACCTCATTTGTCCTTCTGTCTGATCTTATGACGGAAAAGTTGTGTTTACAAAGTCTCTGGGACAGAAAAACTTGCATAATTAAAGTAGAAAACATATTATATTAATTTTTGTTAACAAATAGTGTAGGTACTAACCAAATTATTTAAAAGAAAAAATTAATAAAAAAATAAACGTTGAAATATAATTCCACGTTTTCACATTTTTTAAAATTGGCGAAAACAATATTTTTTACTTAAGTTTTTTTCTTTTAAATAATTTGTTTATTATATCTGTTTACAAAAAGTTAAATATATTATTTTTTCTATTATAATATTTTCTTTTGATAATTTCCAACTTTGGCAACACTGTCTGACAAAGCCATTACCTACGACCCGAAATTTTTTGGTGACCCTTCCCAGTTCCGCCACATTCGACCGTCCCACATCTTCTAACCCGTTTTAAATGTATAATAAATACATGTCTCTTTGTTGCTCTTATTAAATGCGTATACCATCGATAACAAAATACCGACTCTGTATAGAGAGAAACATGCAACAATAAATATAGGCGACACATATTAAGAATATCTTCAAATTGATCTGGAAAGGCGTCAAGTATATGTTGGGTGATTGAAAATAAATATATCTAAAACTTAGACGATGACAGAGCTTGTAGTCAGCGAAGAGATATGCGTAGGAATAAGATCCATAGACCAGGTAATGGCCTATAAATACCTAGATCACGAGATTCGTATAATAAAAGATAACCAAATCGTTGAGTTTCTCCATCGTATAAGACTGAATTGGGCAGCCTTCGAAAAGTTGAACTACATTTTTAAATCGCCCGGCACACCAATATGTGTTAAAAGAAAAACTGTCAACCAGTGTTTTGCCAGTATTGACTTACAGAGCGGAAACGTTGACCATGAGAAGGAGAACAGTACAAAAGATCTGTCGGGCTACGACGAAGATCTTGAAGTGATTTCAGCAAAGAAATAGACTCCCATGAAAATTGTCCAATTCAAAACTGTCCTTCTTCTTCTTAACGTGCCCTATCAAGTCCCCTTGACGTTGGCGATTAACATGGCGAAACTATAGTCCAGTCGGCAAGTACTTTTAGCGACGAAAAATTCCGAAGTTAATGAAATTTTAGGGTGTTGTTTGTACATGTTTAGTGATGTCAAATCCAAGTTTTCGACCTCGAGGAGGTTGTGGAAAATTTTTGGCGGCCGAAAAACCTCGAAATTTTCGGACTTGTTTCAGTTTGTTGCTCATAACTCTAAAACGGTCAATCCTACGTGAAAAGCTATTATATAGTAATTTAAAGAAGGCACAATTTCCCGTCGATCAAAAAAAAAAGTCCGGAATCGGTCCAATAGATAAACTTTTACGGGCGATCAAAGTTTGGCAACACCTCTTACCTTCACATGATTCACCACACCCTCTGTCAACGATGATCTGCATATGAAACACTCCTCTCTCGTAGGTGTTGACGAAGTTGAGTCCATGTTTTCTTCACTACACTACTAACAACTATATACTACTGTACACACACTACTATAATATACTATAATAATAACTATATAGTAACGAACGTTTTGGAAGGATATCAAGTAAAAGTAGAAAACTTCGCACGATAAATACGACCCGATACTTTGGGAGGCTTCTACACAACTGGCTAAATATTTATATTTGTTTTTACTTCTGAAGGGACGAGGTCGAAAGGGAGGAGGGAAAAGGAAGGGTGAAGGGAGAAAGAAGGGAGGATTGACCCAACCAAATCATACTTTTGACGTATTTCCCGTTAGCTTTTATTGCGTTCACCTTAAAACTATTCAGTAAAAGGTCATTTGCCTACTGAAAGGATTAACCTATTGTTGCATAGAAAACAGTTTCAACTTATACCTGTAAAAGATAAGTGAACTTTTAGTCAGGGAATTCCTTTAAAATGTGTTCAATTTTTATAAACAATAGCCATTGATTCAAGTGTCTTTATTTTCTGGCAAATAAAATAAAAATTTCCAATCAAATTAGTTTTTTTTCACATATACATTTTGGATATTTTTCCTCTTATTCAAAACAACACTAACTTTTACAACTATTTTATTTTAATTTTATTTTGCTTTTCGTCATAACATCAGTCAGATTTTAGTAGTATTTATTAAATAATATTGACAACCGTTATAAAATATACATGAATTTATTAAATAAATGCAATAAAAGTAAGTAGTTTGAAGTTTTAAATTAACTTGAAAATATGAATCGGGTTTTAGGGTCCTGCACTGAATGTGTTAACTCTGCGGTATAATATTTACGTGTATTTATATTTGTATATATTATCAATTCTATCAATAAACCGCAAAATGTAGGTGCAACCTTATTTTTTTAATCACTTTGTGTATCAAATACAAATTCAACTTAAATATGTTCAATCAGTTTTTATTTATATATCAATACATTCGTTTTTGTTTCATTAAGAATTGAAGAAAAAGTATTTAAGAAATTTTCAGCCTTCTTTCAGCTTTAGAGGCGCATTTTTCGCTCAAAGCAAGATATGTTGCATATTCATAACCTTCTATCTTTTACCGTAAGTTTGATAGAATAAAAGATTTTACATTAGGGAACCAGTTCAAAAAACATATTAAAAATTGGAACACCGGGATTATTTCTTAGTTGACCCATTTTTTTACGCTATTTGCACTGGCCTATACCTACAGATATTTTCTACTAAAGGATAATAAATCCTGACCGATGAAATATCCTGATAATATGGATACGGTAGATTTAAATACATATATCTTCAATAATCCTACATACATAAGTAAATCCTTATTACGTCCCTAGGTCGATACGGAATGGTATCAGAGACGATTGTGGGTTATAGGGTTGAATAAGCCCCAGGAAAGAGCATAAAACCAGGTGGGAGCTACTTTCGAGAAACGCCAATTTTAAAAAAACAGGTTCTAAAATTTCAAAAATAAGGCCAATTTTAAAATTTTTGTGGTTTTTGAACTCTCTTGTTGATGCTCTACAACTTTTAGGGAAAGGGGTAGGTAATTGGGAGTGATGCTGTAAAGCTACAGCACTTTGAAAATGAGGTTATGCCAGATTTTAACAAAATTAGAAAAAATTGTCATTTTTTGATCGCCCGTAAAAGTTTATCTATTGGACCGATTCCGGACTTTTTTTTTTGATCGACGGGAAATTGAGCCGTCTTTAAATTACTATATGATAGCTTTTCACGTAGGATTGACCGTTTTAGAGTTAAGAGCGACAAACTGAAACAAGTCTGAAAATTTCGAGGTTTTTCGGCCGTCAAAAATTTTCCACAACCTCCTCGAGGTCGAAAACTTGGATTTGACATCAGTAAATATGTACAAACAACATCCTAAAATTTCATTAACTTCGGAATTTTTCGTCGTGACGCCCCTTTTCCACAACCTGCCGACTGGACTACTATCTCTGTCTCGAACTATTCTAAATACACTCACCGGCACGAAAAACGGGCACCCCAAAAAATGGGTCATTTTTGATGTCTCGTATCTCCTAAACCTCTTGTCCGATTTAAATAATTGTTTTAATACGTTATAATATGTTATTAGACAAGGCGAAAACGGTGGGCCCGTTGGGAAAAATATTCCCATAGGATTTTTTTGCATAATCACATTCGTGAGACATCCCAGAATAAGGTTCAAGAAGTCGCCCACGTGAAAAGTGGTTCAATTTTTTTTTCCAATTTTTTTTAATCAAATTGCAAAAATCAATATTTTTGGCTCGGACATTTTTTTGTAGGTTTTTTGGACCATTCTGGATAAAAAAGGTCTCTTATAATTTTTCCCTAAAGTTGATCGTTTTCGAGTTATAAGCAATTTAAAATTGAAAAAAACACGAAAAATGGCGATTTTGAAGGCTTAATAACTCAGTTAAAAGTTATTATTATGAAAGTCAGAAAGTGACTAACTCAAAGTTTAATGCCCCCCCTACAAGATCCTGAAGAAAATGTTGTCATTATTTTATTACTAAGCTGTTATTTTTAAGTAATAATATTGAGCGCCATGCACGTGGTAGGCGGTCGTAAATGTGAGTGCAAGTAAGATGCACAATAATTGGGCTGCCGGAGTGGCATCTCTCTCGCATTCAGCATTTACGGCCGGCTACCACGTGCATGGCGCTCAATATTATTACTTAAAAATAACAGCTTAGTAATAAAATATTGACAAAAATTTCTTCAGGGTCTTGTAGAGGTGGCTATAAACTTTGATTTAGTCACTTTCTGACTTTCATAATAATAACTTTTAACCGAGTTATTAAGCCTTGAAAATCTCCATTTTTCGTTTTTTTCAATTTTAAATTGCTTATAACTCGAAAACGATCAACTATAGAGAAAAATTATAAGAGACATTTTTTATCCAGAATGGTCCAAAAAATCTACAAAAATAATGTCCGAGCCAAAAATATTGATTTTTGCAATTTGATTAAAAAAAATAAAAAAAAATTGAACCACTTTTCACGTGGGCGACTTCTTGAACCTTATTCTGGGATGTTTCACGAATGTAATTATGCAAAAAAATCTCACGGGAATATTTTTCCCAACGAACCCGCCGTTTTCGGCTTGTCTATATATTATATAATAATATGTAATAATATGTTATAATAGCCTTATTCTTTAGCAATATCACTGTAATAATATTGTTGCTAGTAATTTTTTGTTGTGTAAATTTTCATTGTATACCGAGTGTACTACCGATCAAACTGTGTTTTTTTCTAAAAGTTCGGAACACGCTGTGGAATATTCTAGTCTTTATAAAATATTGAAATTACAACCCAACCATAGCCCCAGGTTTTCTTAACATTCGGTTTTTTTTATTCATTCGCTTATGTTGGATAATAAAAAAGTTAGAGACTAACAACTAGCCATGTTCTTTATCAATACAGGGTGTTTCTAAATAAGTGCGACAAACTTTAAGGGGTAATTCTGCATGAAAAAAAAAATGAACGTTTGCTTGATAAACCTATATCCGCAAATGCTTCGTTTCCGAGATACGGGATGTTAAATTTTTTCTTACAAACTGACGATTTATTTATTGCTCTAAAACCGGTTGAGATATGCAAATGAAATTTTGTAAGTTTTAAGAGGTAGTTATTGCGCGTTTTTTGACATACAATTAAAAATTTTATATTCACCATTGGCGTGCATTCAGGTAATATTATAGGGTAATATGACCCGTATGCACGCCAATGGTGAATATAAAATTCTTAATTGTATGTGAAAAATGCGCAATATCTACCACTTAAAACCTACCAAATTTCATTTGTATATCTCAACCGGTTTTAGAGCAATAAATAAATCGTCAGTTTGTAGGAAAAAATTCAACATCCCGTATCTCGGAAACGGAGCATTTGCGGACATAAGTTTATAAAGCAAAGAGTTATTATTTTTTCACGCAGAATTACCCTTTAAAGTTTGTCGCACATATTCAAAAACACCCTGTATTGATAAAGAACATGGCTAATTGTTAACGTCCCTAACTTTTTTAAATATCCAACATAAGCGAATAAATAAAATAACATAATGTTAAGAAAACCTGGGGCTATAGTTGGGTTTTAATTTTAATATTTTATAAAGGCTATTTTATAAAGAATATTCCACAGGGTGTTGTGAAAATTGAGAAAAACCCAGTTTGATTGATACACCCGGTATAGGTACAATGAAAATTTACCTGTCTAGCAACAATATTATTACAGCGATATTGTTAAAGAATAAGTCTATAACATAGTAAAACAATTATTTAAATCGGACAACAATCGGATTTATTCCTGTCCACTCCCGGATATTCTTCAACCAAGAGGCCTGCTTTCTACCAATTCCTCTGTGTCCTTCGATTTTATCCATCATAATAAGTTAAAGAATATTACACCGGTTTCCCCTTACTACGTGTCCAAAATAGGCCATCTTTCTATATTTGATGTTATCAAGCAGCTCGCGGGCAGTATTTGCTCTCTTAAGGACTGCCACATTTGTCAGCATAGCCGTCCATGGTATTTTCAGTGTACGTCTGTGCAGCCACATTTCAAAGGCCTCCAAACGATTATTGGTGGATATTTTTAATGTCCTGGCTTCGACATCATACAAGAGGACTGACCAAATGTAACATTTAATCATGCGCTTTCGAAGGTGAAGTTACCAGTTCTCATTACAGAAGAATGACCTCATTTTTAAAAATGTCGTGCGGGCTATCTCCATTCTACATTTTATCTCTTTATCTGGATCTAGTTGTTCAGTAATATGGCAACGAAGATATTTAAAACTGGGTATTCTTTGAATTATATAACCATCAACATATAAGCTTGAATCTTGATGGGCCAAACGGCTAAGTACCATGTATTTTGTTTTTGAACAGTTTATGTTTAGGCCAAACTCTCTTCTCACTGTGTCAATGGCAAGGTGTTGTAATCCATTCATATCATCACTTAAAATAACTGCATCGTCTGCATATCTGATTGTGTTTATCATAATTCCATTAACTTTACATAATTGAATAACAGTGGCGACAGTATACAACCCTGTCTGGCACCTCTTTGTATTTTGCATATTTCTGTTGATTTTACATTTATGCAAGCTGTCGCTGTTTGACGCCAGTATAATTTTTCTGTGATTCGTACATCTTGACTATCAACTCATTTATCTTTTAATATTTTAATTAATTTGTGATCTTGTACTCCATCAAAGGCCTTCTCATAGTCAATAGATACAGCAAAGACGTCTTTTCTTTGATCTCGGCATTTCTGCAATAATACATTTAGTGCAAAGAGTGCGTCCCGGGTTCCCAGTACATTTCTGAAGCCAAATTGTGTTTTATCCTGGTCTTCTTCACATTTATCTCTGATTCTACTGTGGATGATACGTAGAAAGATTTTCAAAGTGTGGCTCATAAGGCTTATCATTCTATAATAGTCCAGAGAAATAAGGTTTTTCTCGTGACACATCCCCCTCCAGGCCGAAACCAAATTTTTTGAGTAGTATGGACATCTATATTATTAACCTATATGTTTCCTGCAGCCGATTTTGATGATATACATAGTTATAAACAAATGAAGATCGAAAAACGGTAAATTATCGCTTTTTTCGTCTATTACCAAAAAGTTAAGCACTTTAAACAAATTTGAGAGTAAGAATCTCATAAATCGTATAAAAAACTTCACTATGGCATTCGCTGAATATGTCCAACCTTATTGGTTGCTTAGAAAATTGCTAAATAAATCATAAATATTGAGTTTTTATAAATATTCGTAACTTAGGTAAAAATTAACTTAGAATCTTCTTATTACGCGGAATGCCGAGACTTCTTGTACTTAAATTATATTTTAAATTTCAAAGCAATTGGTCAAATAGTTTAAAAGTTATTTAATTTATTTTTCCCAAATTCATTTTTTTTGCAACACTATAAGTCAGAAAATTATGAGGTTACAATAATACTTCGGACAGTTTATGAAAGAAGAAAATTTATACTATTACCTTAATTAAAAATAAATGACAAAAAATAATTTTAAACAGTGTAAAATTATTTTGCAAAAACATGTCAATTTTTTGCTTACTTATAAACAATTAGAATAACTTTTTAACCGTTACCCGTAGAAAAATTATTTTTTCATATTTAGAAAGACTGAATTTTTATACACATTTAGAAAGAAAAACAACTGTTCTAGGACATTTAGGGACAAAGTTAGCCCCCCCATTTTTTTAATTCACATGTTTTGCAATATTATTTTGCAATATCTATAATTATTTTTTGTCATTTTTTTTTAATTTAATTAATACTGTAAATTTTCTTCTTTCATAAACTATCCAAAATATTACTGTAACTTCATCATTTTCTGACTTACAGTGTTGCAAAAAAAATTAATTTTGGATAAACAAATTAAATAACTTTTAAACTATTTGACCAATTGCTTTGGAATTTAGGGTGTAATTTAAGCACCATAAGTCTCAGCATTCCATGTAATAAGAAGGTTCTAAGTTAATTTTTACATAAGTTATGAATATTTATAAAAACTCAAAATTTATGATTTATTTGGCAATTTTCTAAGTAACCAATAAGGATATACATATTCAGCGAACGCCATATTGAAGTATTTTATACGGTTTATGAGTTTATTACTCTCAAATTTGTTTAAAATGCCCAATTTTTTAGTAAGAGACGAAAAAAGCGAAAATTTACCGTTTTTTGATCTTCATTTGTTTATAACTATGTATATCATCAAAATCGGCTGCAGGAAACATATAGGTTATTATTATAGATGACCATATTACTCGAAAAATTTGGTTTCAGCCTGGAGGGGGATGTGTCACCAACACGATATTTTTTTTCCTTATTTCTCTGAACTATAATCGCTACAGTTTTTCGGACGTTGTTTTTTTGGTAGGGTTATGAATCAAAACTCTCCATAGAATTTAATGTACTGTTGAAGATATATTTATAATTTTTTGATAATATAAATTTTTGTTGCAGGTGTTCCTGTTATTTACTAAACATGAAAATAGTACATGATTTAGTTCCCTTAAGAGATGCGTCAGTGCCTTTGCTCTGTGTTATTTTCTCATTGTGATAATATATTATTTTTAGTTATTAATAAGATTCCTCATTGGGGCACTACCGTTTAAAGAAACCAATAAAGGATGATGTGTCGGTTTTTAATCAAAATAATGTGTTTCAATAGAATATGATAGTAAGGTAATATAATTAGCCCAATAAATGACTGTTTTGGAGTGTAATTTCCAGGGGCAACTGCGAATTGCATGAAAATTTGGATTAAGATTCTACTTACCCTCCACTTCAAAGTTGAATTTGTGCCGTTGGTTACTTTTACTTGGGGGGTGACATTTACCCCTTCTCGGGGGTAAAAAACGCGTGTTTAAAATAAGGTCGGAAATGGATAAATTGACTTATTTTAAGCACTTTTTGTTCTACAAATTTTTTTACGTAAGTCAATACTTTTTGAGTTATTCGCGATTTAAAATGTTGATTATTCGATAAAAAAAAACTACGTTTTTAGACGGTTTTTCCCAAACAACTCAAAAAGTAAATATTTTATCAAAAAAAATATTTTTAACAAAAGTGTAGCCTATAAAAAACGAAAACATGGTGTACCAGTAAAGTCTACACATTGAGTAGAAGCAAAGTTGTAGCTCATGAAAAATACGTTCTTATTCGTCTAATTCCAAATCGAATAATTCAACGCGAAATCAAAGAAGAAAGAAGCGTTTTTCGGGAAAACCTTATTAACAGTTTTAAAGTATCGAAAAAAAACTTATTATTTGCTTTTTACAAAAGTTTACAGCATCAAAAATAAACGAGTTACACTGAAAAAAAAGTTGGCCCCTTTTTTTGGTAAAAAAAATCGTGAAAACCTCCCTCTATTTAGCACCCTAAATGAAATTAATCTTTTGGATTTACCATCTATTTTAACTGTATGTGTATTGTTTATATGATCTGTAAGTTTGATTGATTTGAAGTGCTTATTTTTAAAAACATTTGGTTTTATATTAAAAAAAAATTTCTAAAAATTTTTGAAAATTTTTATTTTCTCAAGATAACTTAAAAAGTATTAGTGATAGGAAAAATCTTAAAGAGTAAAAAAATGTAGGTTTTGCTATTATAAATATGCTAGTTTCATTTTGTTTCTCCGTAAGACAAAAATTGGTTAAAATATGGCTGTTCAAAATTTGCATACACTCGTGATTAGTGACCCATTCAAGCTTTCTCAATTGAAACTCTTTCAAAAATAAACACTTTAAACCGGCGAGACTGACAGATCATATAAAAAATAGATAGGTAAGTAAATTGTTTGTAAAGGGGTAGCGATTAATTTCATGTGGAAAACTAAACAGGGCGAGATTTTCATGATTTTTTACAAAAAAAATTTTATTTTGAGCGTTCCTCGCTTATTTTTAATGTTAAAACTTTTACTAACAATTAAAACAAAGCTTTTTATAAACACTTTAAAAAAGTTTAAATGGGTTTTCCCGAAAAGTGTTTAATTTTTCGGTGAATTCACCTTGAAATATTCGATGTGGAATTAGACGAATAAGAACGTATTTTTCATGAGCTACAACTTTGTTTTTATTTGATTGATAGACTTTACTGATACACCATTTTTTTGGGTTTTTTATAAGCTACACTTTAGCTAAGAATATTTTTTTTCGACAAAATATTTACTTTTTGAGTTATTTGCGAAAAACCGTCTGAAAACGTAGTTTTTTGTCGAAAAATCAACATTTTCAATGGCAAATAACTCGAAAATTATTGACAAAAAACTTTATAGAACAAAAGTTGCTTAAAATCAGTCAATTTATACATTTCCGGTCTTGTCTTGAACGTATCTTTTTCACCCTCGAGAAGGGGTGACAGTGACCCCCCAAGTAAAAGCAACCAACGGCACAATTTCAACTTTGAAGTGGAGGGTAAGTAGAACCTAAATCCAAATATTCATGTAATTTGGAGTTGCCCCTGAAAATTACACGATATCGCCGAATTTCCCGTTCACTTACTGGGCTAAATGTATATATACTGGAAATCCTGACAGTCCAGTCCCAATAAAACAAATCAATTTAATCGATTAAAGGAGTTTAACGTTCCTTCACAACAAATCATTTGATGCTGACATTCTCCTGTGCATTATATGTAAGATCTTATGCCCTCTACTAAGTCCCATTACATTTTCCACTTTTTGCTGACCTTTGTTAGTCCTTCCGTACATTATTTTCCCTTTTAATCTATTTGTGTTTACATATTATTATTCTCCATAAGGTATTTAGTTCTCATTTTTTCATCTCACATGTTTGTATCTACTGACCTCCTTTGTAATAGTTTGAGAGCTTTGGCTATCCATTTTAACTCAACTCGATATTATTAAAACTGTTTACCCAAACATTATAGATATATCAGAAAATACAGCGCAAGAAAATGACCTATGATCGTAAAAAACAAAAATAATAGACCTATCAGAAAAAATACAAAGAAATATACGAGAAAAATAATGAGAAAACATAATACAAAGATGGAAGGTGTACTTCCAAGAAATATAATATGCTAAACATGAAATAACATAAGTCATAGAAGACAACGTATAATCACCAAAGCGAGAGGTGAATATCGGAGAAATTACAATGGAAGAAATTAGGAACACAATAAAACTTCTAAAAAATGGCAAAGTCGCAAGAATCGACAATGCACCCATTGACAGAAACATGGAAACAAGACGAAACTACAACTAAAAAACTACAAACTTTTGTAAACAAATCTCTAAGAAAAATCATGATAAGTCAAGGAAAAACTGGATTGGCCATACTTTGAGGATATATTAAAGCAACAGAGCGAGGCAAGCATTTGTTTATCATCCAGAGAGGAAAATAAAGAAAGGAGAACCAGACAACAGGTGGAAAATAACCACGAGAGAACACAAAAATTTGACTTAGATGGGGTGAAGTCAAAGAGAAAAAGAAATAGAAGGAAACGGAACGTACTAGTACACAGTTTACGCGGGAGGTGGATGTATGCCATTCACTTCACTGTGAATGATCTAGTGGTAGATGGTTCAGATACTGGCCAAAAGAGAAAAGGCTAACGTAGTAGTTTAAAATTATAAATAGACCTGCTACTGAGACTAGATTGCACTGGTGTATCGAGCTGATCTATGGATGAGCAGTATGGCAAGAGAAAAGGGCTTGTGGCTCGGTGTCATTCACTAAGTAGATGCTTACCGAACGAGCGCTGATGATTTGGGTAAACATTATCGTAATAAAAAAATTCTTCTGTAAATGAAAACAAGCATTTTTTTTATGTATATTTTTATCCATTTCCATGGATCTTCTTTCCCTATTACGTCTTATAAACTAAAAGTCAAACAATTAGGCATGCACGTCATAGAATTATTAACCCATCAGTACAAACATGACGGCCAAAAAATTCAACAAATTTTTCCCCATATATTAGTTTTTTCGCTAACGTTAAGTTTAGCAGGAAAGCGCTGTTGCCAAAAAAAAAAACGTATATGTATTTGCCAGAGAACCTACCGGCTACACTGTTTCCCTTTGTCTTAAAGGGTGTGAAACAAAGATAACTATCTGTAATATAACTGTCAAAGTCATGTTGTCCTATAGAAGGTTCTGTAAGATTTTTGTTTGGTTGGGAGCTGTGCCCATTTAGCCAGCAACATTTCTTAAAATTAACGCCTAACTAAACATATACTAAATATATAAACCAATCAAGGAGAGGGAAGGGAAAGAAAAGTTCGTTAAAAATAAACTGTCCTTAAAATATAAACTAAATAAATTAAATATAATTTGGAAAACAATAATTGGATATTATATTTAACCTCCAATATTATGACAGACGTCAGTTAACATTTACAATCTCACCAAATATAATAATGACCTCCTATAAACTCGTCACTAATTGGTGCCAATGAAATAGAAATGGCATGTCAAAAATCTTATTATTCTCTATACAGTGAGCACGTAAAAGTTGGAATAAATTCATTTTCTCGAGAACGGATCATTTTGGAAAAAAAAATCCCGAAACAGGTTACTTTTTATTTTTAAATTACTTAAATTAAATGTTCAATCTGTCAAGAGGCAGCTGGGTGGCTGCTTTAATATTGAATTTAAGCAAAAAACAATATTTATTTGTCAAATAAACATTTTTTGGTGTTTTCTGATAGCAGTAAAATGTATTTTGAATTAAATAAATTACATACATACAATTATGTTAATGTTTATATTACTGAATAGAGAATTGAATTACCTTTCAAATGAGCTATCACACGACCTCTATTCTCTTTAAAAAATCATCCGTGACGTCATCACGCCCAGATAGGTGATGTCACTAGTATGATATATATGCCAAAAAGTCGTAAATTAAAAGTAAAAATTGACCTGTTTCAGAATTTATTTCCAAAATTGCCCATTCATGAAAAAATTAATTTATTCCAACCTTTACGTGCTCGCTGTATATTTTTTTCAAGTTTAGAATATGACAACAAGGGGAAAATTACGCGAATTCCTTATTGTTTGATTTTTTCTTTTCCCCTCTGTTAGAAGTTATTAGGTATTAATGAATAGAAAACATTTTATTTTTGTAAGATTTACCTACTTATTCTCCTTACACGCTTAATTTATGAGACTACAGATATGAAATATTTTGAGAGAACAATTTAAAATATTCAGAGAAACTATGACGACTTTTGTTTAATTTTAGTAGCTGGTGTAATGTGATCCTATTGAGTATTAATTTTGAAAAATTATAAATAATAATTTTCTAAATGTACGTTTCGTTTTATTTGACAGTACCTTCTTTAATCATTTTCTTTAACAAGATCATAAGCCACGGTTATTAGACTTTATTACGGTTGTCTTGTCCGACGGTGCTGGGGAGACTTATATTTCTGACTTTACGTCACAAGAGTTTACATTCCCATATTTTTAACCCTTAACTGGTCCGGCGTCGTCTGACAGACGATTCAATAATTTTGATTATTTTTTATTGGAAATTGGCACCGCCCACAGGCAAGTTGTTTTATCTAATCCTTAAACTATTGGAGCTTGACAAGTGGGTGTATTTGAGACAAGTTTCTCTCAGTTCCTAAAAAGTTATCGCAACAGTTAGGTTGAGAGTAGCTCCTCAGACGACGCCGGACCGTTTGTGTCACTTTTTTGTCTTCATAATTGGAGTTCAAGAAGAGCAAGAGGATGCTCTTATTTTAGAAAAAGCGCAAGATTTGCAGTTTATGTCCTTGTAGAAAGCGCAGGATGACAAAATACCTGTGCTTGAGTTGCAAAAAGCCTGTTTGTTTGGGATGTATAAAACCACTACCTATGTAAAAATTGCATATAAAATAGGTAAAGTTTGACTGATGCTGGAAACAAACATTTTTGATCGATTTTTATTTTACCTAGTTTTTCCTTTAGTGTACAGTTTGAACATCTATCCTAGCAATACATTTTTTTTCATGTTGTTTTTTATATTTTTTTTATTTACTTTACAAAACTATGTACTTTTTCACAAATATTTGTGCGGATTTCAGATTTATTTTAATATTTTTTTCTTAACCCAAATAACGCCCAAATCTAATACGTTCACTTTTATATAAACATATCAAGGTATGTTTGTAACATTTATTCTTATTAAAAAAATTATTTTCGAGTGTTGTTTTGCTTTCTTGAAAAGAGTAGTTTCGCAGACGACGCCGGACCAGTTACGCTACTGCTACAGTACGGGACCAGTTAAGGGTTAAATGATTTTCGATCATTGAATGTGTGTTATTGTGTATATATGTGTATTATTTGTGTTATTATGAAATAATTAGACAAATAGTACACATTTTATCTTATACCGGGTGGTGAATCGTAAAAAGGGCCATAGGAAACTCAATGTAAAATTCTGAATTGTTGAATTCCTGCTTCCCTAATTATTTTACATCAAAAGTCATGAGAGAATACTTGTATAGAATTAAAATCTGTATCAAAACCAAAAGTTAAAATTGTTCTACGATTTAAATGCATTCCAAAATTTTGAAAAATATGATACATTTGCCACAATAGGTAGGCGTGTAAAAGTAAGGCCACAGGTTACTATTTAACTGACAGTGCTCACACCATTGACTGAATAAAAAAATCTTTATTATTAATCCTTTCTCCGCAACTGAGGGTATCTTATCAACTGTATTGTTTTTAAACAATAGATGATAAAATAAAAATATTGACAGTTCAAAAATGTGAACATTATTGCATTGTGTGTGGCCTAAGTTTGGGCTGAAAACTAAAATGTATTACATTTTTACAAAATTTTGGAATATGTTTAATTACGTAGACCAATTTTAACAGCTATTTCCAATACAGATTTCAATCCTGTACAAATAGTTTCTAATGTCTTTTGATGTACAATAATTATTAGGGAAGCTGGAATTCAACAGTTCAGAATTTTACATTGAGTTAATGCAAAATTTTAACGCATGTCAAAATTCTCAATGTGTTTTAATTGTATTAATTTTTTTCGAATCCTGAGAAAACTAATAAATATTTTTTAAAAATTTAAACTCAGAATGAAAGACTACATTATTACCGAGGGCCGAAAGTCCCTGAAAACTTCTATAATGTTTATTTTAATAAGCTACAGGGCTGAAAATAAAAGAGAAGTGTGATATTTAATTTCAAATATTTCATTCAATAGAATCTGCTTGTTTATTCTAAGGGGCTTTCCGCCCTCGGTAATAATGTAATCTTGCATCCTGCGTTTAAATTCTTTTAAAATACTTGGTTTTCTCAGGATTCGAAAAAATCATATTACGATTCAAATGACAGTAAACTCTCGTGACGTAATCTCACCCTTAATGTTCATTGGTTAGTCGATTTAGGCAACCGTAGTAATGTCTAAGAACCGTGATCATAAGCAAGAAAATAAAGATAACAGAAAGTCAACTTGACATTGGGTGCGTTCACCAGACCAGTGCGCTATGTCAGCGCTTTGAAACTGTTTAAGATTTTTCCGGTGAACGTCATGTCAATTTAGACTAAACTTCAACGTGTTGACGAAGCGGTCGCCATTTTATTCAACGTAGTATTTGTATCGCTTCATTATTGAACGTGTTTAAGAAATATATTATAATGGCGCGCTGATTTGAAAATATTTACTTTTACAATGGTTTTAATTATAATGTAATTGAAACTTAGGAGATACATAATTGTATACGCTAACGAAATTGTAAATCTGTGTATTGAGGAACAATATTTTCAACATAATTCATATTTCTCGTGACAATTATTATTTATTTATGGTGGTTATCATCCTCATCCAATAGTTCTGACAAGTCCAGCACAGCCAGCAGCACTAAAAATTATTTCTTGTTCATGTCATTATCAAACAACAATAAAGGTGGTATTATATTGTCCATTTTTGAATTAAATTTGTGTAAGACACGTCCAAGTTATCGTTGAACGATAGCACGATATAAAAATAAACAAAAACAACGAATCTCGTTTTAGGTTAAGTTCATAATTCATAAAACGTGCGAGAACACAAAACAAAACCAACTATGAAAGTGTCAAACGGAAAAAATATCATTCACCAAACTGAACGTAGTTTTAAAGCGCTGAAACACAGCTGTTCAGTTGAAACTTAAACTGATTATTTCTGGTGAACGCAGCCATTAACCAAACTTCTGTAGAAAGAGTAACGCACTCAGTGGCGTAACTAACGCCAATGCAACCAATGCGGTGCATTGGGTCGCAGGCCTTAGGGGGGCACAATGTACTGATATTTTGGAAAATATAAATGGGCGATTCCATTTCAAATCACTCAATTTTGGATAAAAAAAACTTTTGGATCTCCGATTTGTCTGAAAATTGGTGTATAGCATCTGCGGAATGTAAAAGTAAGACATTTAAGGTCGAATTGTCTTCTTCTTCTTCTATTTTTTTTTAAATGTTGCGTAAGCGATTTTACAGTGATTTGGTACTTATTTAAACAAATTTACATTTTCTATCGTAAAGTATCAATGGAAAAAAAATATTTTAATGGAAGGGACTTAAAAATGTCATTATATGCAGATATTATAACAAGATATTTTGATTCGAAACAAGTTCTTGATCAAATTTTAGTACAGAAAACGTTAAAATACCGTACATTTTCTTCCATTCCCAAAATACATCATATTCGATTTGGCTGAAAACTTGCCACAGATAGCCATAACAAAATACTTTCAGTGGTTAAAAGGATTTGAATAATTTTACAATACAAAAAAAGTTACATGCAATATCATAGTCAAAAATATAGACGTCTACTGTAAGTAAAATTAACTCAGAAAATACCTACCTCACGACAAACATTGTTAAAAATTGTAATAATTGTAAATACGAGTTATTTGGAACAATTTCATTTCCTACCATTTTTGTCGAAAAGTTAAAAATGGCGGAGATATTGAGCAAAAACGGTTCTCCTTTAAAATCAAGATGGCGGCTAACGTAGCGGAGGAATTTATTCGCGATTTTAGATTTAGACTACTATTGATCCCTAAAGATTAGAAAAAAATTGTGGGCAGCTCGGCATGCAAAGTCAAATGATATCCCGACTGGATTAATATTCTTTTTCGTCTGATATTATTCCATGTAACTTTTTTTGTATTACAAAATTATTCAAATCCTTTTAACTATTTAAAGTCCTATCTTTTGGCTATCTGTGGGAAAATTTTCAGCTAATTCGAATATGATGTATTTTGGGAATGGTGGAAAATGTAAAAAAAACGGTATTTTAACGTTCTCTATATTAAAATTTGATTAAAAACTTGTTTTGAATCAAAATAACTTGTTATAATTCCCTTCACCCTTTTTAGTCACTTCTATTAAAACATTATTTTTTTCATTGACACTTTACAATAGAAAATGCAAAGTTGTTTAAACAGCGCCGGATAAAGGGGCGGGCTAGCCTGGCGCCCGCCCGAGGCGCCAGAATTTGGGGGCGCCAAATTTTGAGAGACGCCGATATATAAATATAATATTTTTTACATTCATTATTTTTTTAGACTTTATAGATTATATTTGGGCTAAGATTACTCCTAAGATAATTATTATTGAATAATTGTAACAATAAGAAAACTATTTCTAGCTCACAAAAATTCTCTAATAAAAATAATGCAACATAAAAATTGTTATGGCTTTTAAAGGTAATTTGTCAGGTAATACCTATCACTCTTATGGAAACAATAAACAATAAAGTATACATACTTAAAATACACGAAGATCAGATTTACAAAGTATCAACAAATAGTGATATTATACTGGCGCTTGTCATCATAGCCTCAATGGTTAAATAATTTTGTCTTCCTGTTCTGTAAACTTTACGTTATCAACATTGTCGTGTGTCCGTGGGTGTGTAATTTGAAATAAAAAAAAACAAACTGGGTATGTATGAATTAGAAATGACAAGTTCTTTTTCATATGAATATATAGAAATTTATTTCGAATACTTTGAAAACGTTAAGATGTTTCACTTTTTGCATTAAAACGGCACGACCGACGTATGAAAAAAAGGAAGAATAGATTTTTGTATCACAAATTGAATGAGTAATTCAAATATGATTTTTTATTTGAAATATCTCAGTGGCGTACTATGTTTTTCTTTAAAAAAATTCAGACCATTACCTATATTCGCGCGAACAGTAGATAAAAACTTCTTAATTTTATGTCAAAAAATGCGCAATAATTACCTCTTAAAACACATCAAATTTTATTTGTATATATGAACCGGTTTCAGAGCAATAAATAAATCGTCAGTTTGTAAGAAAAATGTCAACACTCCATATCTCGGAAGCGAAGTAGTTTCTTACATACGTTTATAGAGCAAACTGTCATTATTTTTTCATAAATAATTACCCTTTAAAGTTTGTCGCATTTATTTAGAAACACCCTGTATATAAGGGTTTCCATAGCTTTCACTGTATTATTTCACTCAACCGTTCTCTTCATTTCTTTCTGTTTTACCAGTCCCCTTCCTGCAGGTTTCTTTCTTAATATTGCTTCGTCCATTTTATCTCTAAAAGATCTTCGGGGTCTGCCTTTCTTCCTTCTTCCTATCGGGCTCCAATCTGTTATTCTGTTTAACCAACGATTTTGGTCTGTTCTTCTGCCATGTCCGTACCAGGTTAATCTCTTTTGTTCTATGTAGTCTATTATCTCTTGAATTCATTACCATTATTTTCTTAATCTCTATGATATTTATTCTATCTCTTCTATAGCTTCTACTTAGGTATTCCATCTCTGTTCCTCTTATTTTGCATTTGGTTTTCGTATTTTTTATTCAATTTTCATACCCGTTATTCAGAATACTTCTTGTCATGGTGTTATATTATATTCTTCTTTTTGTTTTTATACTGATGTTCTTATCCCACAGTACCGGGTTTAATTTAGTATTGTTTGTCCTAGTCCCTCGATACCTAGAACCATATAGCTTGGATCTATAGGTATCGAGTCATAGAGATAATAAAAAGCTTATGAGATAATAAAAAAAAATTAATGAATGATTTTATTTGAATTTACATAGATGATTGTAAGGCCAAGGATATGCCAACGGCTTTAAAAGGAAGAGAAAAAATAAAGGTGTACAAGTTCGCGTTTGCAAAGAATATCCTCGTGCTATTTTATGCTAAGTGGATGCCATTCCCTCAATTTAGTTATTGGGGATGCAGCTATATCTTGCGCACAATTAACATGTTTTTGTGGTAGTGTAGAAGATTTATACACATTAAATGATATAAATGAGTCAGATTAAATAAATTATTAGAAGAATTTTTTACTAAGCAACAATATTTTTGTTTAATTTAGCAGTATTTTGTATTTTGACAACGACACCCGATTTGGGCGTCGAAACGTTAATAAAATTATTTTTTTCAATTTAGTGGTGGCTTATTTCCCATCTAAATAGTTATTTACACACATTTTTTTCTGCTTGTTGACAATGTGCATTTATCTTTTACCTTCGCTCCTTCGTCGCTTGAACTTCAAATGTGCTCGTTATGCTATGCCCTATGTTGGATAAATTATAAATAATAACTATCGTACTATTTTTTAAATAAATATATTTTTACATAGTTCTTTATGGTAAAATTTTGATTTTTCCTATTTTTTTATATTTGCAGTAAATTTGTATATTCTTAAATGAAGGGGCGCCAAATTTTATTTTGCCCGGGGCGCTCAAAACCCTAAAACCGGCCCTGTGTTTAAATAAACACCAAATCACTGTAAAATGGCATAAAATAACATTTTGAGAAAAAAAAGAAGAAGAACAAGAAGAAAAATACTTTTTGACCTTAAATGTCTTATTTTTACATCCCGCAGAAGCTATACACCAAGTTTCAGAAAAATCGGAGATCCAAAAGTTTTGCCTGAGTGATTTGACATGGAATGCTAGATTTGAAAAGCTAGATTCACCTTCAACCGTCGTATGGGGCCTTTTTCAAGAGGCAAAACCTCTCTTGGTATAAAAAAGTAAAAATGCTGCGATGCTACGTCTTCTCTGTCCTCTTTTACGGTGTTAAATCGTAGACCTTGAATGAAAATATGTGCAGAAAATTGGAAGCATTTGAGATGTGGCTACATCGGAGAATTCTTAAAATCCAGTGGACTGACCAGGTCACAAATGAGGAGGACCTCAGAAGAATGAAGAAGAACCAAGAAGTACTGACCACCAACAAATCTCGAAAGTTGGAATACTTTGGACATACCTATTATGCGAAATTAATCCAGATATTTCCTCCTACAAGCAATTATTGAAGGAAAAATATTTGAAAAGCCAGGTCCAGGAAGAAGAAGAACATCCCAGTCAAAGAACCTGAAAGCCTGGTTCAACTATGCATCTTTTCCGCTCTGCTGCATATAACACAAAGATCGCCATGATGATCGCTAACATTCGTCTCGGATAGGCACATCCAGAAAAAGAAGAAGCATCATTTTCTAGATAGAATTGATACCAAACCCCGATTCCTATCTGATTCATGCAATTGTTCAAGCGATATGTCTTCTTGTGCAAACTTATGGAGAGAAGACTTAACGTTGATATAAAAACAAGCTTTAGAGTTGCACTACGCACTTAGTTGTCCATAGATTTGAAAACTTAATATTTTATAAGAAAAGTACAGATCCTCCTCCTCGTAAAGTACCTTCTCTATTGAGGTTGGCGATCAATATGGCAAATTTCTCTTTGTTATGGACTTAATGAATTAAGTCTTGTTGTGTGGATCCAATCTCTGATGTTTCGTAGCCAAGATTTTTTCTTTCTTCCTATACCCATTTTACCTTCGATCTTGCCTTCTAATATTACCTGGAGCTGCTCAAATTGCCTATGGCACATTATGTGTCCTAGATAAGACGTCTTTCTGAGTTTGATAGTATTGACCAGACAAGAAGGTAAGTATGTTCATTATTTTCAGTACTTCTTCATTACTAGTTCTGCTTCTTATTCTTAACATTCGGTGGTACATCCACATTTCGAATGAATTCAATTTGTTGACGTCATACTGTTTTAATGCCCAAGTTTCACAGCCATATACCTAGTAGTAAAGATCACATATAACACCTTAGTGTTCTCAATCTTATTGTGACTGATAACTTGGGGTTACAGAGCATTTTACGCATGTTCATGAAACCACACCTCACTATTTCTAATTTCGTTTGAGTGGTCTAGTTGACTATTTAGCTCTCTGCCCAAGTATATGAAGCTTTGGGTGCTCTGAACGGTGACACCGTTTATTTGTAAGTTGGGTGTAACTTTTTCGTGGGATTTATGTAGAAAACTGAAACAGTACAGATAGAACAGTAAAATTTCAATGATCATTGGATGGAACATTTAAAAAGAACAACAAGGAAGTGGTAATAAATAAAGAAACGAAGAGTAATGGTATCACAGATAGTGACACCTCATGCCAAACTAAACTTGATATGAGTGTATGTTCCTACGAGGAATGGCTAGTAATAAGAAGTAGAATTATTTTAACTGAATATCGAATAGGCTAATTCTGTCCATTTGGTCCCTGCGCTGGACATATGGAGAGGATTAGCACTGAACCGAAAAGAGTAACCGAGAAACCGAAAAATAAGGGGGAGGCCTACCTTCAACTTTGGTCAAATGAAAATAATAGCGAAAACTAGAGAAATCACGATAGTCCTAGTTGATCTCAATGCATCAAGATTGGAAAGGCGCAAAGTCGAAAGTGTATAGGAAACTATGTACCTATGGTCTGAGAAATCACTGTGAGGAAGGGGGCTGTCTATGAAAATTTTTCCAATAGTAGAACTTAATTATTACAAGCACATTTTTCAAGCTAACATTGATAACAGAAAAAGTAAGGATGCAAATGTCAAATGGAAGAACTTTAAAGACACTATGATACATGTAAATAATGAAGAACTCGCTAAAAAAACAGAAACAGAAATAAGACTAGATAACCGACGAAATACTTGTATAAGTTAATGGAGAACACAAGGAGAATTAAAGCTGTAGACAATACAAGATATGCAAAAAAAAACACAGAGAAATAAAAGAGAAAATAACCCAAGTAGCACCGAAAGGGTTTATTAAGTCTTTTAAGGATGCTTTAAAACTGTAGAATAAAACTAAAATTAAAACCAATTGGTTTTGAAGTAAACCTTAAGGTTGCAATACATCCGCTTTCAGCATAAAACGGCCCACACTGAAAGAGGTCAATAAAACCAAAAATAAAAACCTTTTTAAAACTTTGTTTTCTTAAGCAACTGGTTTTCAAGCTACTGTGAAGGTGCTTTTAAAACCATGTTAAAACACACTTTAAGTGCAAGCAGTTTTATAGCAAACTTAAAAAGGTTTCTTAAATGGAGACTTTTAAAGACTTACCAATTTAAATGATTCCATCCGTAAATTTACCATATTAAATGATTCTTTAAATCCATATACTCAGTATAGGCCAACAAATTTTTTACATGTGTTATGATAGGTAGATACGTATTTGTACCCATAAAATAATAAACAGTACTTGGTTATTTCGGACTGCCAAGGTAGAAAAACACTTGCGCACCCAACTTTATTGATACATAATGTTAAAAAAATAGGTCTAAATAACTCACGCGCCCTAAAATTTCTAACTTTTGGCGATTAAAAAAAAAAGAATGTGTGTACTTTGTACGCACGTAAGAAGTTATACTTCTATTATATGATTTCAACGAAATCAATATACTTTAAACAGTTTCTCTACTACTGTCCAAAAATTTTTATTAAAACAATACCAAAACTTAAAAAAATAAAAGAATAAAACACACACAAACACATTGAAAAATGCCACAAATGATTTCTGAACAATAATTGTTGCCAAAAATTTTAATTAAATACGTATTTTCTGAAAAAAATTATATAATAATATACTTACAATCATAAAATCTATAAAAAAATGATATAACTTGCATTGGGCTTGAACCTACTTCCCGTGTATCCCGCCGTACGAGAGTCGAAGCGATTTCAAACTGCACCACCTTCGCGTATACGTCATGTGGGAATATACACAAACTGAACAACTTTTTGACATTTTGTTTATATGAATTTTTATTAGTTTGATTTTTGTCGAATTAAAATTCAACAATATAGAGTAAGAAAACGATACATTAGATGAAAATTTGTAGAAAGTTTGTTCGTAATCAGATTATGTAAATTAAAGCATTGCCTACTAGGGGTATAGCATAGCAAGTACTAGGTAAGTACATTATTTTTTTACATTTTCCAAATAGGTATGAAGATAATTTTTTATTGGAATACAACTGAAACATTTAGAATTACGTAAGTGTGGCTTTTCAAAACTATTTAAAAAGTCACTCTAATTATAAATTTGATTTTATTTCTGTCCTCACAACAATAAAAACTAATATATTATACAACATTTTTGTTTACCGATAACTTCCATATTGAACAATTATTGACAGATCATTTCAACGCCCAATCAGAGCCGAGCCCGTATAAACACTAATACCAAACTGTCGGTGTGCGCATGCGCGCAGATCAATATAAATTCACCCTCAATCTCAATCGCGCCTAGAGAAGGGTAACTTCAATAATAATAATAATAATAAAACAATTTAGAGGACTTATGGATATAGGTGAGCAATTAGATAAACAAATTGCTAATTTAAGAACTTATTTTCAGATGCAGGCTGAGACATCTACTCTACATCGCGCTATCTGCGCAATAGATGACACAACACCGATCAAACTGAGGGAACCAGAAATGCGCATAAACCACCTTACTAAGGACGAAAAAGTGCGCGCCTGGATGGGTAAACCTCTACACGGGCGACATCCCAACGAGGTCAGCCAAGATTATGTCGACAATATAGCGTCTAACTACTGGTTGACATCAGGAAAGATGTTCCCTGCGACGGAGGGTTCATTACTGGCCATTCAGGATCAGGTTATACCAACCAGAAATTACCTGAAATATATCATCAAAGACCCTCAGGTTCAAAACGACAGATGCCGATATGGATGTCAAGCCCAAGAAACCATCCAACACCTTACAGGGGGCTGCCAGGCATTTGCTGCAACTGAATACAAGGAACGGCATGGTGCAGTGGGAAAAATTCTTCATCAAGAGATAGCTATCAAGCTGGGACTTCTCCAAACAGACCATCTCCCGTATTATCAATACGTCCCTGAGAGTATGCTTGAGGATGGCAACTACAAGCTATACTGGGACCGCACTGTGCTCACAGACCAAACAGTGGCACATAATAGACCAGATCTCATACTAGTTAATAAATTAATAAGACAAACAACACTAAGTGATGTGGCGATACCTATCAACAATAATCTACGTAGTAAATTTACTGAAAAGATCGCCAAGTACAGAGATCTAGAAATTCAAATACGAAGACAATGGAGAATGCAAAGTACCCAGACGATACTGATTATTATGTCTACTACTGGAGTCATTCCGAAGACCCTCCTCGAAAGCATAAAAAAGCTGAGTCTGAATGAACATCTTTATAAGACCATGCAGAAAGCTGTACTACTCGCGACGGCCAGATGCGTACGAAAACTTCTGGGAGATACACCTGCATTCCAAGTCACCTAAGGCTCGATAACACGGAAAGAGTCCCACCAGAGCTGAATCCTTTTGATACCGTAGGTATCTGGGATGAGTCAATTTTCCCCTTAGAGGGAGTGTGAGCCGTATGGCTAAATCTGGAAACAATTTAAATCCGAAGAATATTAATTTGAAAAAAAAATAATTTTATCTACAATTTTAATGTTTTAATGTTAAAATAAATCGAATTTATGTTTTTAATCGCTTATTTATAATTTTTATGTAAGCCTTATATTGTAATCTATTATGGCTTTCAGCATCTCCAGAAAGCAATATGGCCGAAATCCAAATAAAACTATTTTGTCTATCGACAGAGAATTGTTAAGATAAAATGGTTTTATTTTATAGCTGTCCAAGAGCATATATCCTACTAAAAGCAAGGTTGCCTTGGAATTAAAACCGTTTAGTTTTAATGCTGCTGTCAATAATGCCACTAGGTTTTAATGTGAATCTAACCTTAAAATCGAGTCGTCGTAGTGCTGTGTGTGTTGTATTCTTTGAAAAATAAGCCGTAATGACCAATTCGTTTATATTTTAAGTAATTGCGACTTATTTCTTCCATACTAACTGTATGGAAGTGTTCCACTTTTTACAACACACTACACCACTGTTTCGCTCTAAAACAAATGGCCGACCATTTTGGATATGAAAGAAGAGGGGATGAGTTTAGTTTTATTGTTTCTAACAAGAAGCATAGTTTAGTCTTTATTATAACCAAATTGATTCAGTTAAGAGCGTTTGGTTTTAATATAGCCTAATAATTGCTTTTAAGAAAGCAACTTTAAAGAAAACTACAAAAATAGTTTTAAGGCATATGATTTACTGACATAATAGTCTTGAGATAAAGTAGTTTTAATAAAGTAGTGCGTGAAGTACTTTTTGCGAACTTACGCAATGTATAGCACTCGCTCCGATGTCGCTCGTGCTCTAAACATCGCGTGCGTTCGCAAAAAGCATACTTCACGAATTGTTTCATAAAAAACTAAAAAAATAGTTTTAATGCATATGATTTACTGACATAATAGTTATGAGGTAAAGTAGTTTTAATAATAGGTTTTATTAGTCATATTAGGAGAATCTTTAAAACTGCAATAAAACTAAAAAGTCACAAACTAGAATCTAATAAAACCAAATAGTCCGGAAGTTCTTCATAAAACTGATTAGTATTAGAGTGAACTGGGAATAAACCATTTTAAAACTACAGTAAGACAAAATATCTATTAAGATTAATTAGTCTTATTTGGTATTCTTATTAGATACTTTAAAACTAGTGACAAATGCGTAACAGTTTTAAAGTTCTGGCGGTATATCTACAAGGTAACTTTAAAACCATTATCTTCTTATTTACCACAATAAAACCTTTATAAACCTTAAATAAAACTAAAATGTTTTTATTGTGCTACTTGGGAGGGGAAGCAAGAAATTAACTCATTTAACATACATAAGAAGACTAGACGGTCGGAGTAACTCAGGCGGTAGTATGTCTGGTTTCCATGCAAGTAGGCCAGGGTTTAAATCCCAGCGCCGGCGAGAACAGCTAGACATTTTTAAAATGCCTATAAGCCCCAGATCGGCTCAGCCTGTCTGCACTACACAAATTTTTGGGCCCTAAATATAAACAAAATGAAACGAAATGGACGAAATAAAAATCAGATCGAAAAACTGAAAAATGTAAGTTCAATATTTTTCAAAAATCTATCGAATAACACCAAAAACGACACCTCCACCCCGGTAGCATAGTAACACAAGGAAAATCAGTACCAAAATGTAAAACTTAACTTTTTTTGGTTTTAGAACCTAATCTTCACAACCTAATAGGTCCCCATGACGCTTTAGTAACTGCAAATTTAGCATCCAGGACTCCCCTACTATTTGTATAAATTTTTTGTAAAATATCATTTTCTATATTAGCCAAACACAGGTGACTTTGTTGATTTAGAGAATTTTTTAAATACGACTTTACTCTTTTTAGTACCACAGTCACAGTACCGAGAAAGATTTTTCACGTGAAGAGTTGCTATTGCTAATGGGTATAGTTAAATAAATTGTAAGCAACGTTTCTACATTTGTAAATGTCGATATGATATTATTTTCAATCAAAAAGACCATCATATTTCGCGAATTTTTTGAGATACTAGATGTGCTGTAAATTTCTTTAAAATGTTACACTTCTTCCACTAAATCATCAACATCGATATCGTTCTCAAAATATTTAGTAATATGTAGTTTTCAAGTTTACTGTTTCACTATTTTCTGTGAACAAAATATTAAAAATATCGTTTACTGAATTATAAGCATCTTTTCGTATAAATAGTTGAATTTTCAACAAAACATTGTTTTCCCTTGTCGGGAAAGCTCATCTTTATATGAAACGCTTATTGACTTCTATTTTTTGTCTGGTTTTCTGTATGTATACCTACACATTTGATTAAACTATTGTAAAGTTCACACATTACTGTAGCTTCTACTGGTTGCATCTATTCTGTCCAAAAGTTTATTCCAAATCGTCATCATAAGAATAAACTAACGTAGGTTATCATTTCCCCTAATAAATCATTTGCTTCAATTGACGCAATCCTTTTTTGGTTTAAATCTTCGCTTAATTGGCCCAATGCGATTTTAAATGAATGAAATAAAAGAATTTTGAAAATTTATTTTGTTATTGCAATAAAAAAATTTTAGTAATCTTTCCGGGCCCCAAAAACGCGGACCGGAGGCAGGTACCTCATGGGCCTAGTGGTAAAATAGACCCTAAAATGAGTACATTGGGTAAAACCAGCGATAATAATAGGCGGTTGAAGCGTAGCACTGGCCCTGTTACGTTCCTTGTATACCGTAGGCCCTAGATATAGCAGACTACCCTGCTATAATCCCAAAGCCGCCTTAGCGGTATAAAACGGGAGACTATATAAGAAGACTAGAGAAATATCAGAAAGCTACAGATGCAAACACGGAAATAAACTAATTGACGGCAACTGGAATATAGCAGCAGATAATTAAATAAAAATGGGAACATGAAAAGAATATATCTAATATACAGGGTGTCCCAGACTAATTTACCAACGCGTTATCTCTTAAACGAATAGAGATTTTCGAATGGGACAAAAAGTGGTATATTCTACTTGTATTACACTTTAATATGGAGTAGAAAAAAATCATCCACTAAATATTCATCCCTTAGTTACAACCCCTAACTTTAATTTTTTTAATAGCACCCTGTATATTTTTTTATAGTTTTGGATGTGGTCTTCTATCGTCTATTCAACACATTTTTTGAAAATAAAATCGGTTTGTAAATAACCCAGAAAATATCAGTTTAGTTTTGTTAATTATGTGTCCCAGACTCATTTATCCAGGCTATATTTCTTAAACGAATAGAGATTTTCGAATGGGGTAAAACTGATCTATTACATTTGTAATACACTTTAATATGGCGTAGAAAAAAAATTATCAGCTAAATATTCATCCCTTAGTTACAACCCTAATTTTATTTTTTTAATAGCACCCTGTAAGTTAAGGATGAATATTTAGGGAATGAATATTTTCTACACCATATGAAAGTGTATTACAAATGTAATAGATCAGTTTTTGTCCCATTCGAAAATCTGTATTTGTTTAAGAAATATAGCCTGGAAATTTAGTCTGGGACACATAATTAACAAAACTAAACTGCTATTTTCTTGGTTATTTACCAACCGATTTTATTTTCAAAAAATGTGTTGAATAGACGATAGAAGACCACATCCAAAACTATAAAAAAATATACAGGGTGCTATTAAAAAAATTAAAATTAGGGGTTGTAACTAAGGGATGAATAGTTAGGGGATGATTTTTTTCTACGCCATATTAAAGTGTATTACAAGTAGAATATACCACTTTTGGTCCCATTCGAAAATCTCTATTCGTTTAAGAAATATAGCGTGGGTAAATTAGTCTGGGACACCCTGTATAGAAGGCCTCTTTCAAGATGAAAGACTCGGTCCTCGGTCCAACAATTTCAGGAGAACCAGACAGCGGACCAGTGAAAATAAATGAAGTGATACTAGGTATTATGAGCCCAAGAATATGAAAAATGGAAATCTGAAGTTGTTAAAGTTGTTAAATGAAGACAATATACGTGTGCTTACTATACTTTTTAATACAGCTTATGAAACGGTTCCATGACATCTCGTAACATCGACACTTCGCAACGTCGATAGTTCGTAACTGTACATTTTCGTAACAGTATAATGCGTAACGCCAACATTTAATTTTTTTTAGCAAATTTATATTATTGAATTTATACAAAAACGCATTTACTTTTACTTTTTTTAAGACCACTTCTTGTTAAATAGCCCAAGTAGCACCGAACGGGTTTATTAAGTCTTTTAAGGATGCTTTAAAACTGTAGAATAAAAACAAAATTAAAATCATTTGGTTTTTAAGTAAACCAAAAAAGTTTTAAGGTTGCAATAAAACCGCTTTCAGCATAAAAGGGCCCATTCTGAAAGAGGTCAATAAAACCAAAAATAAAAGCCTTCTTAAAACTTTGTTTTCTTAAGCAACTGGTTTTAAAGCTGCTGTGAAGGTGCTTTTAAAACAATGTTAAAAGACACTTTAAGTGCAGAGAGTTTTATAGCAAACTTAAAAAGGTGACTTTTAAAGACAATTTACCATATTAATTGATTTTTTAAACCCATATACTCCATATAGGTCAACAAATTTTTACATGTATTATGGTAGGTAGATACGTATTTGTAACCATAAAATAATAAAAAGTACTTGGTTATTTCGGACTGTCAAGGTAGAAAAACACTTGCGCACCCAACATTATTGATAATGTTAACAAAAATAGGTCTAAATAACGCACGCTCCCTAAAATTTCTGACTTTTGGCGATTAAAAAATAAAAAGATAAATCCGAAAAATATTAATTTGAAAGAAAAATAATTTTATCTACCAGTTTAATGTTTTAATGTTAAAATAAATCGAATTTATGTCTTTAAGACGCTTATTTATAATATTTATGTAAGCCTTATAATGTAATCTGTCATGGTTTTCAGCATATCCAGAAAGCAATATGGCCGAAATCCAAAAAAAAAACTATTTGGTCTATCGACAGAGAATTGTTAAGATCAAATGGTTTTATTTTATACCTTTCCCAGAGTATATTTTATCCTACATAAAAGCAAGGTTGCCTTGGAATTAAAACCGTTTAGTTTTAATGTTGCTGTCAATAATGCCACTCGGTTTTAATGTGAATCTAATCTAAAATCGAGGCGTCGTAGTGCTGTGTGTGTTGTATTTTTTTTTAAATGACCAGTTCGTATATCTTTTAAGTACTTGCGACTTATTTCTTCCATACTAATTGTGCTCCCACTTTTTACAACACTTTGGATATGAAAGAAGAGGGGATGAGTTTAGTTTTATTGTTTCTAACAAGAAGCCTAGTTTAGTCTTTACGGTAACCAAATTGATTCAGTTAAGAGCGTTTGTTTTTAATATAGCCTACTAATTGCTTTTAAGAAAGCAACTTTAAAGAAAACTAAAAAATAGTTTTAAGGCATATGTTCTACTGACATAATATTCTTGAGATCAAGTAGTTTTAATAATAGGTCTTATTAGTCATATTAAGAGAATCTTTAAAACTGCAATAAAACTAAAAGGTAATAAACTAGAATCCAATAAAACCAAACAGTGCGGAAGTTCTTTATAAAACTGATTAGTTTTAAAGTGAACTGAGAATAAACCATTTTAAAACTACAATAAGACAAATTATCTATTAAGATTAATTACTCTTATTTGATACTCTTATTAGATATTTTAAAACTTGCGACAAATGCTTAACAGTTTTAAAGTTCTGCCAGTATATCTACAAGGTAACTTTAAAACCATTATCTTCTTTTTTACCTCAATAAAACCTTTATAAACCTTAAATAAAACTAAAATGTTTTTATTGTGCTACTTGTGAGGTATACTTCACAAATATTTTTGCATATATTCTTGTTAATATGATAATAAAAATTGTTTATCTTGAATTATCATTTTAAATGCATTAATATAATAATTAATACAATTTACATTACTAGATTATATTGTTTTAATTTTAGACAATTTTAAAAATATATATTTCTTCGCAAAATATGAAATGTGTTAATAATGCTTACCCTGATGCTGGTTCGTTAAATTGATAAACATAATTTATTACAATAAAAGTTTCCACGTTCCACGTTAAAAAAATAAACAAAATAATTCTATTTTGACGTTAGGAAATGTGCAGTTACGAATATGTATAGTTACGAAGTGCAAAAATACTTTATAACCTGTGGATGTTTCGGAGAAGGGGCGAATAGGTGCTAGTGCTAACAACAAAGTAGTAAAATATTTATTACCTATTTATTGTCTTACACATACAAGAATAAAAACCGCTAAACGCCTTAAAAATGAGTGGCGCATACAATATTCCAGCTACAAAAGATCTGATACGAATATTACGTGGCGCGAAAATGTATTTTCATTTTGATGCAAAACAAAATTCTAGTTTTATTTTAAAATATTTTTCCATAATATTTGCTAAATTTGATAAACGCGCCACAAAAAATTAAGTTTGATAAAATTTGAATTTTGAAACTCTTGTGGCGCGTTTACTTCAAATTTAGCAGATATTATGGAAAAGTCTTTTAAAATAAAACTAGAATTTTGTTTTACATCAAAATGAAAATACATTTTCGCGCCACGTAATGTTCATATCAGATATTTTGTAGCTGGAATATTGTATGCGCCACTCATTTTTAAGGCGTTTAGCGGTTTTTTTTATTTTTTATCAGGAATTTTTCAAAGTTATTTATAAATTAAATGTATGAAGTTGAATGCAATGTTCCTCTATTACTCGTTAAGCTTTATAAATGGTCACCTTTGTTGCATTATCTCCCAAATGATCTAGTGTCCATCGAATGTACACTAGATTTTTTTCTATTCGAACTAGATTGAAAAAAATATTGAGATGACTGGTAAATGAAGTCGGATTGCCCGTTGCCAGATCAACTTTAGCGTCGTAATCACTTCAACTACATAAACCATTTCGGGAATTATCGTTAATTGTATACTTTTGTAGCTTAATAACTTCTAAAAGGCTTAACCGATTTTGATCAGTAAACATGAGTTTGAAACGTATTTACCAGTAGTATCTGATGGATCTAAGGTCAAGTATGATAACTGAAGCTCTTACAGGAATTATTGAGCTTGAAAAACCGTTTTTCCCGTAAGAAATAGATTTGATCATAATTATGAAGCCTATAACTTAAAAATTGGAATTTTCCCGGATATGACGTATACACCGTTAGATTTGCCTAGAGTCCTTCTACAAACGCTCAGTTATTGGCGCAGTTCGTAGGTTGAAATTTTGAGTAATTGTCAAAAAACCAAAATTTTCAAAGTATAGTTTTTCAGTTTTTCGGCTATACTGAGCCGTGTGTATGTCTGATCCTGACGGCTTAAACCAAAAAATATGCCGTTTTGTACCTACCAAGTCCTCTAGCTGGCTTATGGGTGGTCAAAAGTCACAAACTACACCGGTTCTGAGTCGGCCCTGACCCCCTCTTCAAACACAGAAAAAAAATTCAAATCGATATAACTTTTAAACACACATACATACATACATATTTATATCCACAAATATTTTACCTTTTTTTAAATAAAAATTGAGTCATATTTCTGAGCTCGGTAACTTTTGAATGGTATAACCGATTTTCAAAATTAGACATGCGTTGAAAAGATATTGATCAGTACTATTGGAAGCCGCAAAGGTCGGACTTAAATTTTTGAAGTTTTTGGGAGTTTTGGGGACGAGAACGAAAAACAGACCCTAAATAGAAAGGGCCGTAAAATCCACACCCTTGTACCAAAATGGATGGTTGATATATGAATGGGTGAGTCTTTTCCTGAACTTTAAGATGGGACTTGGCCCATCTTTGAAATCAGTCAGATTTAGGAAATCGAAAATTTCGTGTATATATTATAATGTCGCGTGTAGGGGGGTGTTGGTGTGCGCCACTGGCGAGAACTGCCGTTCTCTGGTAAAAGGTTAACTTAGGACTAAGTAAGTAAGTAAGTAAGTAAGTTTCACCTCACACACTACCAGACATCATTTAAATTTTTAGGATATTTTATATATTTAGTTATGGGTATAGGACGATTGCGCCGATTTTACCTTAGGTACGTTCAGTTGAGGGCACGATTGCGTCGAATTAATTCAGACGGTCTTATGAAAGACTTATATATTGATAATACTCATATCTTGGCAATAACAAGGGCCCAAACAAAAAAAATGCAAGGACCAAGGAAGAGTGGAGAAAGCCCGTCCCCAATCAAACAAAGACTGACACTCACAGTCAGGGAAAAGCTGTAAGGAAGGTACTAAATAACTTAGAAACACACAAGCTACCAATCCTGTCTTTTGTGGATAACCGTAGTTCTCTCGAAATGAACATACGGATCAGAAACAGGATACGGGTTTGCCAAAAACTGCCTACCAATTTTACCAACTTTGATTTAGGTCAGAATTTGGGACAGCTTAATCAGCTTGCGGAGGCTAGAGGAATTAAATGAATAAAAATATATACGAATGACATTATTTTCACAAACTGCACAATTACAGAATTTATAGAGAAAGGAAATAAAATATTAAAAAATATAGAAATATACATTTGCGAAGTACCTAAAACAAGAACAGAGAAAGAAGAAAAGCAGCAATTAATAGAGACCTATCATAACCACCAGATGTTTGGAGGCCTCGTTGGGAATAATCGGCTAATAAAGAAACTAAAAACAAATTTTAAATGGAAAAATATGGAACACGAAGTAAGACTGTATATCAAGAATTGTCACAAATGCCAAGTAAACAAACCAAAGAAAGGCCATACAGAGGAATTCGTAGTAACGGACACTTCCGAGAAACCATGGTATATGGTGTATATTGACACGGTAGGCCCATTCTCACGGAACAGAGAAGGAAATCGGTAGTGCACAATAATGCTCAGCGAACTGACAAAATACGCAGTAAGTATCCCGATGCAGGACAAGGAGGCGCATACAATAGCTAGAGGTATATTCGAAAACTTCATGCCCACTTACGGGCTAATGAAACAAATAAGGACGGATCAAAGGACGAAATACAAAAACGAAATAATATCGAGTGTGACGAAAATGCTCAATATCCAACATAACTTCTCGGTAGCTTACCACCCTCAATCGATAGGAAGCTGCGAAAAATTACATTGCACATTTAACGAGTACGTCAGGTGTTTCATCAACGAAGGTAAGGATGACTGGGATGAGTGGTGTAGAATGTTCACATACTGCTACAACACCACCCCCAATTCATACCATGATACACACCTTTTGAATTAGTATATGTGCGGCCAGCAAATATACCTGAGAACCTCACCTCTAACATCTAACCGTGCTACAATATAGACGCATATTATAATGAGCTTAAGTATTAACTTCAGTTTGCGCATACCAGAGCCCGCAAAATTTTAATACAACAAAAAATATACAGGCAGGGGCGGATCCAAACCGTACCAGCACCTCAGAAATTCAAAGTAGGTGACTTAGTCTTAATTAAAAACGAAGAGAACACCAAATTCGATTCCTTATAAAACGGTCCATATAGGATAACAGAGATATGTAGGTAAATTAAATTGCAAAATTGAGTTAAAATCGGGAAAAGTAAAGGAAGTTCATAAGAGTAGGTTATATTCATACAAGAAGTGAATTAGTGAGGAAAAAGGACTAATATATTTCTAATTTGTAAATAAGATTTAATTTGCTTATAAAATGGGTATACCAATATTTATTACAATAGTCATACCAATTATTTATTCGAATAAGGAATAATATAAATATTTGATTGCTATATTTTGGATAAAAATAGGATTTATGTTAAGTTAGGATGTTATATAGTTGAGGTCTTTTATCTGACGATATAAGCCCTCTCTCCCAAAATGGGATGATGTAACATGGTACGTTAACCCTTAGCATTGAACAGAACTTCTACAAAACAAAATATAATATATAGGGGAGTGCATATAGATTTTCACTTCGGAAAAAATCAAACAAGATAGAACTTTTTGTAATTTTATTAAGAAATGTTTAATAAACAACATATCAAAAAGTTCTACTCGAGAAGTGGGTGCTTCATTTTTTATTAAACAAATTAACTGCGAAATTAGATGTTTTTTTTAAATAACTCCGAAAATATAAATTTTAGAAAAAAACTGATTTGACCATTGAAAAATTCAGAAAATTTTAGAAAAAAAAACCTTATATAAAGAATTTTCTAAAATTAAATCAGTATACTCTATAATTTTTTATTTATAATGCTAAAGTCACCCTTCTCACAAACATTGGCGCCCTGTAAACCAACGTACGGCGAAGTGCACGGTTGAGTTATTTTAATGTAATTCTTTAACTAATGAATCAAATGAAATTTTAGAAATTTAATATGAAAGAAGAATAATTAAGCTATCTTATGGTTATAATTGAAAAAAAAAATAAAATTTATGGGTATAAGTACGGTGTGGGGGGAAAATGAGCCTTACATGAATTTTGTTTAAAAATGATTTAAAAATGTGTAACTAATACAATTTTTCTTATAAAACTCTCAATTTTGCACAACTTACCTTTAAAGCATCTTACTAAATGATGTTTCATTCGAAAAAAATCTCAAAAATTTAATTGAAATGACATGACGTCTCAAAAAAAGGAATTTTTGAAATCTTCGTAGTTTTATAGAATTACCGCACGTTTAAGACGGCATTACTCAAGTTTGAACAGATCTATTACAGTTTTATGAGTACTTTTATAAAGCTCAGGATGTATTCTTTAAAACTCACTAAATTATTTTACTTTACAAATAAAATATACTATTTCTTTTTAAGAAAATTAAGAAAGGTAACAAAAATGTAATACAAAAACCGAAAATTACCAACTGAAAAAATGTTTATACAATGCCCCTGTTCCCGTGTTCCCTTATATCAAAGTTTATCCGACTAGACACCCTTAAGCGATTAACAAATTTTCAGCTGTCTATTAATCAACTTTTTTTTCATACGCGGGATCCAGACCTATAAAGTTTATCCGTGATTTGAGAAAAAATTGAATTTTTTTTTTCGAGTAGAATGATGTAATTGTATATTTAGACATAGTTTCTAATTTCAAACAACTATTCATAATAGCATTTTTTGATATTCTGGAATATAAAGGTACTTTACTCTTTAAGGAAATTCATATTTTTGACATAACTCGTGTAAAATTGATAAAATTTGATATCTGATGATTGAGTTTTAGATTTTTGACTATCCAGAGCATATTATTAAGAATAACTTTTTTTCGTAAAATTGATAATAAAAAAGTTTTCCATGTGGTTCCTAGCTACGCACACACACTGTATAAGAGCTTCTGTATAAGAATTTTCAAATTGCAATGCCATACTCGAATTTAGCATAATCAAAAACAAAATAGAAACATATTTGATCAGAGTAAAATGATGAATTTAACGATATTTTCAAAATTATTTATACAAAAAAAATTCTTATTGTTTAAACAATTAATAAACAATTAGCGGCCAAATCTGCGAGTAGAACTTTTTACTTTAATATGTATATAAACTAACAAAAAAAGTTTTAGAAAAATATAAGCTTGTTTGAATTTTTCCGAAACAATGTATATTTTCGTTCTAATTGCACTCCCCTAATAGTTTATATTAGAGTACATATGATCGGCATTGACCGCTAGTAAACCATGCATGTTGTGATTTAGTATTATATATATAGACTGACAAGAAGACGCGACGATTCATTGATATCCATTGTTAGTAATTCGATGAAGAATAATACACTAGTCGTGACATTGTTATTATTTACATATAGACCGTTGTTATGGTTAAATGAACACTGTGAAGTTCAAATATAATTATAGTGAGAATGAAGGTATTTTATTATCCGCTGTGAGCTCGTACGTAGAGGGGATATTTACAAATTCTCGAGCGCCAGTAGTGGCAAGTCTGTAAACGTTTACCGGAAATTTGACATAAATGTCAAAGTGATTAATGTAAAATTAAAATTAAAAACATTAATTATAAAAAATATTAGTTGGTCAAAGCTGTGGTATATATTTTTACCTTAAATATACTTACGTTTTAACTACTGAATTTAAGTTTTTTTAATGTTCCGTAATATGTAATTATAATTTAATCTAAAAATCTTATTACACGATAATTGTGAAAGTATCCAGTAATAATCACTGCAGTTGCAGTAAGTATGCAGTAATAAGCACTGCCAAAAAAAAACCATCCATAGGGGGTATCGCAAAGAATATGTGCCTGGATGGACTGAAACATGTGAAGACTTATACACGAAGTTTCTCGAAAGTGGTGACCGAGAAATAGCCGATGAGCTTTTACACAACATCGATACAGCTAGACGCCAAAAATGGATAAAGACTGTCGAAAACCTTGACTTCAAAAAATCAAGCCGGCAGGCATGGTCCTTGTTGCGGAAAATTGGAGGAGCTAACCAGCTGGAATCCAGAGAGTCTAAATTGTCTCCTAACAAGGTTGCCTCCCATATAGTATCTCTATCCAGAGCTCCACGAGATCGAACACATACTACCAACGTGAAAAGAGACTTAAGGGCATTAAAACAAATGAACAGAACGAACTCCGAATATTCAGCAAGAATACTTATTTCTGAAATCACACATGCGCTGAAAGAAATGAAATCAGGTAAAGCACCTGGCTTTGATGGCATCCATCCAGAGTTCTTGATACGCAGTGGTGCATACACGAAACAGTGGCTTGCAATGTTCTTTAATGATATACTTCAGTCAGGTAACATTCCTTTCTCACTTAAGCGAACAAAGATAATTGCAATTCCGAAACCGGGCAAATCAAACGATAAGCCAGAAAACTACCGCCCCATAGCTCTACTCAGCATGGTATATAAACTATTAGAAAAGCTTCTCCTCAACAGAATTAGTCACAGGATACTAGAAACTGTCCCCATTGAACAAGCTGGCTTCCGCCCTCATCGAAGCTGTACGGACCAAGTGCTGTCATTAACAACTTTTCTAGAAGCTAGTTTTCAAAAGAAACAAAAGACAGCAACAGTATTTATAGATCTAACAGCAGCATATGATACTGTTTGGAGACAGGGATTAATATATAAACTGGCCCGCATTATCCCCTGCAGAAAGATAATTAACCTCATTGACAACATGCTGACCAACAGAGCCTTCCAGGTTATAATGGGAAAGGAGACGAGTAGACAGATGAAACTTAACAATGGTCTTCCACAGGGTTCTGTCCTTGCCGCTTTACTTTTCAGCCTCTATATTGCTGACATGCCTGAAACCGAATCTCGAAAGTTTGGATATGCTGACGACTGGACCCTTGCAACAAGCCACCAATCTTTAGAAACTACAGAAATCACTCTCACGAATGACTTATCCATCCTTAGCGAATACCTTAAGAAATGGAGACTACAGCCAAGTACTACAAAAACTGAAGTATCAGCTTTTCATCTAAACAACAAGTTGGCAAACAGAGAATTACGAGTGTATTTTAATAACAAGCTGTTAAAACACAATAAATACCCGAAATACCTTGGGGTTACTCTAGACAGAACGCTCACATTCAGAGAACACCTGACGAAAACAGCAGCAAAATTGAAAACACGCAACAATATAATACAGAAACTCTGCGGCACTACATGGGGGTCCACAGCATCAACATTAAGATCCTCTGCTCTTGGCCTGATATATCCGGTGGCAGAATACCGTGCTCCAGTGTGGCTAAATAGCAGGCATACCCACCTGGTCGACACCCAACTAAACCGTACTATGCGTATGATAACAGGCACAATTAAGCCCACCCCTACAATGTGGCTACCTACCCTTAGTAATATAGCACCACCCAACCTACACCGCGAACATGCATTGGTTAAAGAATATAACAAAATAATGGACAGTCGCCAGCTTCTAGTCCACAACGACATCCCCGATATTCTTGGAAACCGTCTCCGATCCAGGTTACCCCCTCTACAATCTGCTCAAGCGCTGCAGCAATCCAACTTTGACTTAAATACCCGATGGAGAGAAGATTGGGAAAGTAGGACAGATCCGCATTACCATAGTCTACCGGATATCATAGGGAAACCTGGCGAATTTGAACGTCCCCGTAAGATTTGGGCAGCCCTTAATCGAATTCGAACAAACTGTGGAAGATACGCCGACTCCCTCCACAGATGGGGTAAACTCCCCTCGCCTTCTTGTGACTGCGGCGCTGCAAGACAGACGATCAGTCACATTGTTCAGGACTGCCCAAGCAGAGCATACACAGGCGACCCTATAGACTTAGTAATGGCAACCGCATGGTCAATCGAATATATAAAAAAATTGGACATCTGTTTGTGATGCATTGTATAATGCATAAATCTAAATATATTCTGTGATATACTTAAGCCATACGCTAAATAAATGTGAAAGTATCCGAAGTAAGAAATTCATATTTTATCAATAGAACGTCAAAATGATTAGCAAAATCTTAAAAAAATCGATTAAAATTTAATTAATTTTTTGCGTTGTAAATGTTAAGCGATAAAAATTAAATAATAAATTTAAAAATTTGTGAAAGATAATTCCAGTAATCCGCTAGGAGCGCCACCAGCGAAGCTCAGAGCGTATACATCCAATGAATCCCGGACTTAGGGCGCTATAGCTCAGCCACCAGACGTATTACCGACTCAGACAGATACTAAATAATACCATCAGGCAAAAAACAAAGTCATATTAGGACATGTAACAAAAAAGAAATGGCGATGGGCAAGTCATGTGACAAGAACACCGAACGACAGGTGAACTACATAGAAGATTATTGGAATAGCGACCGGGGCGGACAAACAAAGCAGAGGTCGACCACCAACGCGCTGGAGTGACGATGTAAAGAGAACTGCTGGAACTGGATGATGTTAGCTCAATACAGGGAGACATGGAGAATAATATTTAGTTTGACGTAAACAATGGTTTTATTTTGCATTAAAGTATGTATAGACTGCTAGTGCAAAATATTAGAGTGGAGTAATAATCATTTCATCCCATATCCGAGGATTAAATCTTCCAACGGCGCAACCGTGCCTACAGTTTAAGGGGCTATTTACTGAGACCGAATTTACCATCGGCGCAATCGTCCCCTGCCCTCAATTATTCCTTTACCTATGTACCTATAAACAGCTAAGGGATACATGGAAATATAATGCATATTAGCCTAATAAAATAAAAAAAAGTCAAAATGTAAATTCGTTCAGGTTAAAACAAATTTTATATCAAAGTTTAGGTGGGTACAAAAGATATTTTCAAGAAACTATCCAAATCATACAAGGGTCATTGTTTAAAAAATTAAAAAGGGGTCATTTTTGCAAAAAATATACTTTTTTAACTGCTGAGGTAATTCACTTATTAATGAAGATCTATGGTATTTTTTTCTGCAAAATTGAAGGGTAAATCTTTCACATAAGACTTACTAAATTAAATTTGACCCCCTATTTATTTAAATAATTGTATATAAAACTTTAAAAACAAATTTGCAAAAAATTATTTTTAGCGTTTTAAATAAGCACTATAAAATATCTTATTTTACAGACTAAGTTGCAGTATGTTATCAGTATTAAGCAAAAAAAATTGGTCCAAAAATATTTAATATTTTTTGAGATATTGAATTTGTTTATTAAATGTTACTATATTTTAAATTGCAAAAACGCGGTTGTTGCCAAAGAAATATTCACCTGCTTAAGATGGCATTGTTTTTATTTTTATATATATTTTCGATAAATTTATTGATTAATTCAAATTTCAATTAAACTCCCCCCTAAAATTGCATTTGAAAATTATTCAAATTTGTTTAAAATTTGTTTTTTTAATAACGTCGCGGGGATTAAGTATTTAGAAATGTCGTTTCGATAATTGGGTTCCTGGAAATTTTTTACTAATTAACAAAATTTATTTTGTCGTTTTTTCTTCTTCTTTTTTTTTTCTTGGAGTTACATTACTACGGGCCCTTTTAGGGTTAAATTTTATTAAGAATATCGAATCTCTGAGTTGTAGATTCTAGACCTAAAAATATTAAGATTTAACTAAAATCTCTTAAATAAAATGTGGCTACTTACTGAGTTACAGGGTGTTTTATTTAAAAATTTAAAAATTATTGTTACCAAGTACTTTAAAACTATTTGACGTATCCTTATCATACTTGGCAGAAAGTGTGACTATTATACACCCTTCTAAATTGTGATTAATAAACGTTTCTAGCTAGTGCCAGAGGCGTACGACAGGGGATAGTGAATTATTGACCCTTCCCAAATTCTACGCCACTGAGTGAATTACTATTTTAGCGAAATTTTTTGATTCTCCAATACTTGTATGTCAATAATTTTATTGGTATTGATAAAGCCATCAGTTTGAGAGATATTGGAAGCTTAAAATTAATGAATGAATGAATCAAAATAACTATGCCGTTTCATTTTTAACGTCCAATATCTCGAAAAGTAGTGACTTAATCGTTACCAGTAAAGAGTATATTATTTACATAGAAAGTATTGGAGAATCGAAAAATTTCGCTAAAATAGTAATTCCCTCAGTGGCGTAGAATTTGGGAAGGGTCAACCATTAACTATCCCATGTCGTACGCCTCTGGTAGTAGCTAGAAACTTTTATTTATCACAGTTTAGTAGACTGTAAAGTACATACACTTTCTGCCAAGTATGATAAGGATATGTCAAATAGTTTGAAAGTAATTGGTAAAAATAATTTTTAAATTTTGAAATAAAGCACCTTGTAACTCAGTAAGTAGCCACATTTTATTTAAGTGATTGTAGACCAATCTTAATATTTTTATGTCTAGAATCTACAACTTAGAGTTTCGACAGTCTTAATGAAGCTTAACCCTAAAAGGGCCCGTAATAATATACCTCCAAGAAAAAAAAAAAGAAGAGGAAAAAAAGGCAAAAAAATTTGTTAATTAGTGAAAAATTCCCAGGAACCCAATTATCGAAACGGCATTTCAAAATATTTAATCGCCGCGACGTTATTAAAAAAACAAATTATAAATATATTTGAATAATTTTCAAATGTAATTTTAGGGGGAAGTTTAATTGAAATTTGAATTTATCAATACATTTATTAAAAACATACATAAAAATAAAAATAATAAGATTTAATACAGGTGAATATTTCTTTGGCAACAACCGCGTTTTTGCAATAGAAAATAGAGTAACATTTAATAAACAAATTCAATATCTCAAAAAATATTACATATTTTTGGACCAATTTTTTTTGCTTAATACTGATAACATAACGCAATTTATTCTGTGAAATAAGATATTTTGTAGTGCTTATTTAAAACGCTAAAAATAATTTTTTGCAAATTTGTTTTTAAAGGTTTATATACAATTATTTAAATAAATAGGGGGTCAAATTTAATTTAGTAAAACTTATGTGAAAAACTTATTCTTCAACTTTGCAGAAAAAAATCCCATAGACCTTCATCGGTAATTTAATGATCTCAGCAGTAAAAAAAATAATTTTTTTGCAAAAATGATCCCTTTTTAATTATTTAAACAATGATCCCCTTGTATGATTTGGATACTTTCTTGAAAATATCTTTTGTACCCACCTAAACTTTGATATAAAATTTGTTTCAACCTGTACGAATTTACATTTTGATTTACATGTAGTGTAATTTTATTTTACTAGACTATATGGAGTAATATTATTTAAACGATAAGAAACTAATTTCAGATTTCCGATATTTATGCTTGTCATTAGCATTCATTTTCTGAATGCTAATGAATAAGTTTATCTGCTGAAACACAAATATTCGCAAATAAAGATATTCTTGACGTTTTGTTTTTTTTTGTCCACTGCTCCCGATTAGCCTAAAAATATATAGATAATAATAAATTATATGTATTTGGTTTTATTTTATATGTATTTAGTTTTATTTTATATATATAATATTATATATTATACAGTATGTCCCTGTAAGTTGTATCCATATGGAAAACTTTTTTATTATTAGTTTTACGAAAAAAAGTTATTCTTCATAAAAAGCTCTGCATGGTCCAAAACCTAAGATTTAACCATCAGATATCAAATTTTTTGAATATTATACGAGGTATGTCAAAAAGTTTGACTTTCACTCAAGAGTAAAGTAGCTTTATTTTTTACAATATTGAAAATTGCTATTATGAAAAGTTGTTTGGAATTAAAAACTGTATTCTAGTATGAAATTACATCCTTCTAATTGAAAAAAAAATATTTTGAAAAATTATGGATAACTAACATTATTTTCAGTTAATTTAATTCAGATAACTCTTTTATTATTAATTTTACTAAAAAAAGTGATTCTTAATAAAAAGTTCTGCATTGACTATAATCTAAAATACAACCATCTTTTGTCAAATTTTATCAATTTTATACGAGGTATGTCAAAAAGTTTGAATTTGACTCAGGAGTAAAGTAGCTTTATTTTTCACAATATCGAAAATTGTTATAATGAAAAGTTATTTAGAATTAAAAACTATGTTTCAGTATGTAATTACATCCATCTAATTGAAATATTCTGAACTATAAAGGTACTTTACCTTTGATCTAAATTTATCTTTTTTGACATACCTCGTATAAAATTGATAAAATTTGATATAAGATCATTGTATTTTAAATTTTAGACCATCCAGAACTTTTTATTAAGAATCACTTTTTTTATTAATGCACTCAGATTGCGTTCATTTATATTAAATAAATAATTGTAACTAAATCTCCATTAAGCGTCGACTATCTATGTGTAATAATTTGTACTCAACCTCTTGTTATATGATTAATAATATGAGAAACAATAAACATATCTATCTATCTATCTATCTATCTATCTATCTATCTATTAAGAATCACTTTTTTTCGTAAAATTAATAATAAGAGTTATCAGAATTGAAATAACTGAAAAAATAATGAAAGTTATCCATAATTTTTCAAAAAAATTTTTTTTTCAATTAGAAGGATGTAATTGCATACTAGAATATAGTTTTTAATTCCAAACAACTTTTCATAATAGCAATTTCCAATATTACGAAAAATAAAGCTACTTTACTCTTGAGTGAAATTCAAACTTTTTGACATACCTCGTATAATATTCAAAAAATTTGATATTTGATGGTTAAATCTTAGGTTTTGGACCATGCAGAGCTTTTTATAAAGAATAACTTTTTTTCGTAAAATTAATAATAAAAAAGTTTTCCATATGGATACAACTTACAGGGACATACTGTATATATAATATTATATTTATTATTTTATATATATAAATTTATATATTTTATATATAAATTTTCCAAGTTTTATGTATGTTTTCTCAATTTTAAAAAATCTTCTGCAGTATACATAGAGTAGCTGTATTAAACTACAATTGACCATTGACCATTGGTCATTTTTCTGATATCATTAGTCACTTTGATTTTTTAAATACAACACTTCGTATAGTGTAGTATTGGAATCCTCACTTCAGTACGAGATCAACCATATGCAACACTTGTTATTTTATCTAGTCACGTCAATCCTTGATAAATAAAACTTTCAGTACATATGGGTGCCAATAAATTTTGTCTTCTTGACGTTCATTGTTATGACTGCATTCTTCTTTACATATACTCCGCTATTCTGGTCACCAGCCTCTGAAGATCTCCAATATGTTCCCTAGGATGCCGCGATCCGCATATCCAATGTTGTTAATGGACTTTCCACTTACCTTTACTCCAGCTGTTTCACCCTCAAGAGCTTTTTCAGGATCTCTTCCAAGTAGGAATTAAACAGAATTAAAAAAGGCGACAACACGCATCCCTCTCTCACCCCACGTCTGATTGCAATTTACTCTAACAGCTGTTCGTTAACACGTATTTTGCTCGCTGCTTACAGTATAAATGCGACATAATCCTGCGGTCATTGCAGTTTATCTTCTTTGATTCAGATATTTCTCCACTTCACTTTAAGGTAGAGGTATGTTGACTGTATATGCCATGTATAAATTGGATCATAAATTCTAGATCTTCGTTTATAATCTGTTCAATTTTGAGGTTTTGATTCTTCTGGTTCTCTTGATTACTTCTTCTTCAGTTGCAAATCCACTAATGGATGTTAGCGATCACATTTTCCATTAATTCTCTGTTTTTTGCAATATATATCAGAGATTGTATGTCGTTAATCCCTGTTCATTGCATTATGTTTCGGGGCCAGGACATTTTTTGCTTCCTATTCCTCTCTTGCCTTCAATTTTGCCCTCGATTTTAAGTTAAAGAAACTTGTATTTTTCGTTTCGCATGATGTGACCCACTTTTTTTTTCTTTTTTTTTTCGTTTTTCTTTTCTTGATGGCTTCAAAAAGATGACGTTTTTGGTTGATTATTTTAAGGACATCTACATTTGTGACCTTCGCCGTCCATGGTATCTTTAGAATACGGCGGTAAAGCCACATTTCGAAAGCTTCTAATCTGTATATATCCGTCATTTTGAGTGTTCAGCTCTCTACGCCATATAGCAGCACCGACCACACGTAGCACTTAATAACCTTAGTCTCAGAGTCTCAGTTGAGGATCGAACTCTGAACAGGTCAGTACCTTCCTGAATTTTACGAAAGCTTGTCGAGCTTGCTCAATGCGTCATTTTACTTCCCTGTCCGATGCCCTGTATTCAAAAAGCCACATTTCCAGGTATTTAAATTTGCTCACTCCTTCAATGGACTTGGTATTCAGTCTTATTGAAGTTTTCAAGTGCATCCAAGTTTCTGGAGATGATGATGAATTTGGTCTTTTTTGTATTAATCTCTAATGCCTTTTTAACGAAACAGTATTAGTCTTGGGTAATTTTAATATACCGGAATATACTCAAGGCATTACTACCGGTAAATCAGTGGCCGTGCAGAATGTTGCAAATTTCTTTAATCTATCGCAATATAATCATGTAGTTAATCATAATGAACGAATCCTAGATTTGGTATTTTCTAATATATTTTGTAACGTATATCAGGCAATTGACTATGTTGTTCCCATGGATAACCATCATCCACCGCTCATCATTGATTTTAGTATTAAAAAAGAATTTAATGAAATCAAAATCGACAGTAAGCAGAATTTTAACTTTAAGAGAGCCAACTTTATAGAACTTTATAATGAACTCTATTTATCTGACTGGTCTTTTCTTTCCACTGATCTTGATATCAACAGCAACCTAAATGCCTTTTATCAATATATTCACAGCATCTTCTCTAAACATATTCCTCTTAAAAAGAAGCAAACTAAACGTTATCCGTTTTGGTTCAATGGTGATCTGATTAATCTTCTGAATACTAAAAATAGAGCTTGGAACGCGTACAAAAAATCTCGTAATATTCAAAATTACACTAAATTCAAGAGAATTCGTTCAGAATTCAAATACTTTAATCAAATAATATACAAGCGTTATGTGTCTCAACTAGAACTCAATCTTAAACAAGATCCTCGTAGCTTTTGGTCGTTCATAAACTCCAAGAAAACAAATTGTTCTATTCCTGAAACTATGTCGTATAATAATATAAAGCTAGAGACTTCACAGGATATTGCCTCATCATTTGCCGATTTCTTCTTAAAGTCATACACCGATATTTCTCCTCCCGACCATATCACTCCCAAATTAAATACATATATTGCCGAACAATTGCACATTCCCGCTTTTACAAAATCTGAAATTGAACAGGCCATAAGGAAGATTAAGTCGAACATGACGATGGGACCAGATAATATTCCTGCATTTCTCATAAAAGATTGTGCCCACGTATTTTCAACTCCTCTGTGTACTTTATTTAACTGCATATTATCCAGTTCGGTCTTTCCCACACAATGGAAAGTTTCTAAAATTGTCCCTGTGTTTAAGAAAGAAAATCGAACTTCTATCCAAAACTATAGGCCTACTGCTATCATATCCAACTTTAGTAAAATTTTCGAGATATGTATATACAAACACCTTTACACCCACATTTCACCATTCATAGTTCCCCAACAGCACGGATTTATCAGTGGTAAATCTACTTTAACAAATCTTGTTAATATCACTCAATTCCTGTGTGAAGCATTAGACAGAAATGCTCAAGTCGACGTCATATACACTGACTTTTCCAAAGCTTTTGACCGCTTAAGTCATAAAATTCTACTGAATAAGCTCAGTTCTATTTCAATCACACCTACGCTGTTACAATTATTTAACTCTTATTTTACAGATCGATGGCAATATACACAAATTAGAGGTTTTAAATCAACCCCTTTTCCTCAGTTATCCGGAGTACCTCAAGGTTCAATTGTAGGGCCGCTACTGTTTGTGATATTCGTTAATGATATTGTTGATGACCTAGATGTTCATTCACTAATTTATGCGGACGATTTAAAATTATTTTTTGAAATTAAGTCACCCTCCGATTGCATTAGACTTCAAGAAAATTTAAATAAAATCAGTATATGGTGTGACACTAATTGTTTGCATCTAAATGCGTCTAAATGTAATGTTATGTCTTTTTCTAGAAGCCCTTCTCCAACACACTACGATTATCATATACATAATACTTCCATTTGTCGCCCCAGCTCTGTTAAGGACCTGGGGGTCATATTTGACTGCAGACTATCATTTGTTCCACACATCACTAATATCGTTGCGGGTGCGTTTAGTACTCTAGGTTTCATTTTACGAAATGCGAAAGAACTTACCGATATTGACACTTGCAAATTTTTATATTCATCTCTTGTTCTCCCCAAACTCGATTATGCATCGATAGTTTGGTCTCCAATTTATCAAAATCACACAACTGTTTGGGAATCAGTACAGAGGCGGTTTTTAAAAAGTATGCACTTTAAATCCACTGGCATTTATCCTGCTAGGGGATTTTCTGAAGAGCTACTTCTCGATAAATTTAAGATGCAAAGTCTTCAGCGTCGTACAATAACTCAATATTTATGCTTTTTATTTAAAATTATTAACAATCAAGTAAATACTCCTGAGTTATTGCAACTTCTTAATCTCCACGTACCACGTGTTGCTTCTCGTACTTCACAAACGTTTTATGTTAACAGAGCCAGATCAAATATTTTGGTGCAGTCACCTCTAGTACAAATGCAAGCTCACTACAATGCGAACTCTGATCTCTTTGACATCTTCAATTCTAATTTACGCATCATTAAGAATACTGCTAACGATATTAGGTTGCAACCAGTCACTTTTTAGCATCTTGCTGTTATATTATATATTTATTCTGTATTTTTGTATTTAATTGTTTTACATACTATGTATTTTCTGTTTTTCTTTAATTACTTTATAAGTTTTTGTTCGTCGTTGTTCGTATGTGAGTGTGTTTTTCTCATTTTGAGTTTTTTCACACACTTACATATAAACGGCGTTTATGTAGTCTATGTATTTTATACTGTTTTGTTGTTATGTTTATGATCTGTAAACGGTAAATTTACTAATACGCTTAATACACTAACCCAGATTGTAATTGGTCCAGTACTGTTATTTGGGTACTAAATAAATAAATAAATAAATAAAATAAATAAATAATCCCATTTGCTTACTGTATTCTCCGATTATAGTGACAAGTTATTGAAAGATCTGCTATGTTGTCGCAAATTAAGACAGCATCATCAGCATATTGTATGTTGTTGATTAATATTCCATTCACTTTGATTCCCATGTCTGCATCGTCCAAAGACTCTTGAAATATGGCTTCCGAATAAATGTTAAATAAAAGAGGGAAAAGTACACATCCCTCTCGAACCCCCTTTCTTATATGTATGGGTTTGGATATAAAATTGTCTATTTTTAACTATGCTGTTTGATACCAGTGTAAGTTTTCAATGCATCTTATGTCTTTTTGGTCTATATCAAGCTTCTTGAGGATCTGCATTAACTTGTGGTGTTGGACACGATGAAACGCTTTTCCGTAATCTATAAAGAATAGGAACCAGCACCAGAATTTTGGACCAGCACCTATGTTGCTATTAATGCTTCTCTTGTTCCCAAACCTTGCTTAAAACCGAACTGAGAATCACTGATGTCCCATTCACATTTTTTGTATAATCTTTGATGTAGTATTTTTAAGATCTTTAAAGCGTGACTCATTAAATGAGTCTGTGATCCTCACATCTTTACATAATGATTCCTATTGGTCATAATATACAAGTAAAAATTTAGTGAACTTAACCCGAAACCACTGCGTGAGTGTCGTATATTATTTACATTAAAAATAATTTATCACCATCGTTATCAAATATCTTATACACTATTCATAAATTCGACTCTGCGTCACATAATTTAAATTACATTAAAGCGTAAATATTTTTTACGACTAACAAACGTAATAGGTATTTCTATAGCAAGGGTATTTACTTACTTACTTACTTATCGTCTTCGTTTCCAGTGGAACATAGGGCATCTACTGTCAACTGTCACTCTCTATTTTTGCCCATCTTGATCTTGTGCTTTATCTTTGACTTTTTTTCAGGTTAGGCCGACGTCTTCTGCCTCTTTAATAATTGGTTTGTTCCATGTATTTATCGGCCTGGCTTGTTTCCGTTTTCCTGGAGGTTGGAATTTTAATGCTTGTTTTGTTATGTTTGTGTCCGGTTTCCGCAGAGTATGGCCCAACAACCTCTATATTCTTTTTCTTATTTCTTTATGTATTGGCTCTTGTATAGTTTTTTTTGTAATAGTCTAAGAGTTAGAGCCGAAAAATCATCGTCATAAATAATATGGAGTTTGGCATGTGAAATGTGTGTATTGTATATTACTCTGGGCTAATTAGCAAAATACAAGGAAAAGTTATTTACCAGCAATTTTATTGCTGGGATCGAATGTTATGATTGTATATATTAATAATATAGGTATGCAAAGTCCGCAGATAGTTGTGCTACTCTTTTTATAAACAAAATGGCGCCCGAAAATCGTGTTTTTTTTCAGTTTTTGCTCTATAACTGCAAAGATTTTAACGTTACACCAAAAACACTTAAATAAAAATTCACCGTAATTAAATTCTGCATAGAGACGTGTTTTTCCCGATTTACTTCGACGAAAATTTTCCCCGGAAAATGCCGGTTTTTCCAACAAAATCTTTATTTTTCAACTAAAATTTCAGATAGACCAGTAGGGATCTGCGAAAAAACGTCTATTTTTGGATGTGAGAGGTGGCATTCGGATTTTTGCAGATAAAGTTAGGTGACACCTTCAGTAATAATAATTGACTTATGCTCCTTCTCAAATATGCCCGGAACATTAATAAAAAAATTAAAATATTTAAAAATTTCGAAAAACATCGATTTTTTCTGCTTTCTTTGCTTATAACTTTAAAACGATTCGTTTTGGAACAAAGTCGTAGAGAAATAAAATAAAGATAATTTAATTTTGTATGATATACGACTGGTAAAAAATGTCTTAAGGTATCACCTTTTCTGCAATATAGCAATAAATACAAAATAAGAGGGCAAAATAAGTCTGTTGTTATTCAATAGTTTTTAACCACTTTGGTGGCATTTAGAACCTTAGTAATTTACTTAGGAAATTCTTTGTAACATACTTCAATCGTGTACTAAATTTAATTAAAATCGACCTAATAAATTTTGCATAATAAATTTGCAATCTAAATGTTTTTAAAAAAGTTCAAATTTTTTAAAATCTTTCTGAACAAAAAGTAAACCATTTAGAAGTTGGCTAATTTTTTACATATAAAGAGGTGCTCTACCTATCTAATACACTTCACAGAATTTAAATCGGATTATTTAAGGGGCCCCAACAATGTTTTAAATTTATAAACAACTTTTTGGCTTATAAAAAATAGCTTTGTTTAATAATAAAAAACTTAATTTTTAGCAATGCAAATAATTAAAACGGGTATAATTTGACCTAAACTTTTAAATGCTGTCAGCAGAATTGCTATTAATCAAACGTTATTCGCGTTCAAAAATTGCAATTTCTCGATTTTTTGAAAGTTCCACCGCGTTTATCTCGAAAACTATGCATCCTACGAAAAAACTTGTAAGAACATTTTTTGCTTAGAATTACCCAAGAAATACAAAAAAATGTTTTATTTTGCGAAAAATCGATTTTATGTAATTCCTCAAGTTCTTTGTTTATAACAATTTTATCGACATCCGAATCAACTGTTACCCAACAAATTCGTGTTCTACGGGTCAAAATACATAAAAAAACTTGGGTAAGTCCATCTAAATAAAGGAGCCCGTAGCACCCCCTCCTGGCCACAGCAATAATTTGTTTATAATCCAAAAAATTGTTTATAACTATAAAACATTGCTGAGGCTGCTTAAATAATCCGATTTCAATTATGTAAAGTGCATTATATAAGTGGAGTACTTCTCTATATGTAAAAAATTGACAAATCTTTGTATATTCTAGTTTTTGTTGTGCAAGATTTTAAAAAATTTTAATTTTTTAAAAAAAGTTTAGATTGCAAAATTATTATGCAACATCTAGTAAGTCAATTTTAATTAAATTTGGTGTACGGTTTTAGCACATCACAAAAATTTTCTAAGCGAATTAGGAAGGTTCCAAGTGTAACCTAAGTGATGGAAAATCGTTGAATAAAGACAGGCTTGTTTTGCCCCCTTATTTTATATTTATTGCTATTTTGAAGCAAGGGTGATAAATTAAGACATTTTTAACTAATCGCATCTGATAGAAAATTTAATTATCTTTGTTTTATTTTTATATGACTTTGTTCTAAAATGAACAGTTTTATGTTATAAGCAAAAAAATAGAAAAAATACGAAATTTTTTGAAATTTTTAAATATTTTATTTTTTTTTAATAATGTTCCGGGCATATTTGAGAAGGAGCATAAATCAATTATTGTTAACGAAGTTATCACCTAACTTTATCCGCAAAAATCTGAATGCCACCTCTCACATCCACCTAAAAACAGATAATTACTGGTCTCAATTGTTTATCAATAGTTAAATAATTTGATAGCATAAAAGCTCTTTTCGTATAGATAATAATTCCAGAAGCCGATGGAAATTGAATGAACAGTTTAGCAACAATTGAATTGTTAATTAAAATTTTACGGTCGCTATATTAACCACAATTATTAGGATACATCAGAATAACTAAAGGTAGTCACATCTAAAGCTAAATATTATTTACAGAGCAATAAAAAAAGGTCTATATCGATGGCCTTCTAGATACGCCGATTGTAAACAAGTATCTCGTCCACGGAAAGGGTCTCAGACAGTTCGTCGCCAGCAGCTTCTGGTGTTCACAGGGCCGGCCTGGGACCGTGACAATAAGTATACTGATTTACGTTTCACTCAATTTTTGCCGTAGAAAAAATTTTTTTAAACCAAGTTCTTGGGAATTAAATAACCTGAAATTTCATATTTAAACATTTTTTCGTATATTTGATGCTAATCTTTCTATTCTGAAAAAAATGGCATTTTTTACCAAACCACAAAAATTCGTTATTCGCTTTTAACTCCATTTGTTTTAAACTAATCATTCCAAGCCAATCAAACTTCTAGAATCTATTAATAATACATATTATAAAGAAGAACAAATAAGGTCAATGACTAAAAACACCGCCAACTTACATCATTATGCTTCCAATTGGATTTTTCCTTTTTTTTTTCAAAAAAATATATTGATTTTTTAACCGTAACTTTTTTTATTTTTTATCTTAGAAAGCTTGTTAAAAAAATTTTGTAGGTTTTTAGAAGATCTATAAGGCTGTTAAAACTAAATCTTTTTAAAATCCTCAGTTACAAAAAGAGGTGACTTTGAAAGGATTGGTAAAGGTGGTTTTTGTATGTTATTACAAGATTTAATTATCAATAGCTCACTCAATTTTTGCCACGGAAAAAATGTTTGTAAAGCGAGTTCTTGAGAATTATATAAGCTTCAAATTCATATTTAAACATTTTTTCGTATCCCTGACGCTGGTCTTTCTATTCTGAAGAAAAAGGCATTTTCTACCAAACTACAAAAATTCATTATTCGCTTTTAACTCCATTTTTTAAAAACTAATTATTCTAAGCCGGCCAAACTTCTAGAACCTATTAATAAGTAATACATAAATAGAGAAGACCAAATAAGACCAATGACTAATTTTAATTAGGGTGATGATTAGGGGGTTTTGTCTGATTACTTTTTTGCTGAAAAAAATAGGAAATGACATTCTTTTCATTATGTCACTTAATTTTTGAGCTACAGACTGTTTTTATTTCTGAAGATAGACATTTTTAAATACTTTAAGTTAGTTTGAACAAGTTATCCTCGAAAAATACATAGTTTTCCCGTCTTTTGATTTTGAAACTACAATATTTAGTATTTGACGAAGAAGAGCTAACATATAATAAAGTATAGCTCGATTACTGTTGGCCTTGAAGAATATTAAAAAAAAATTTTGTTTATTTTTCACAAGGTACGTATATGCTAAGCAAAGTTATTTCGATAAAACGAAAGCTTTTTGAGTTATTAGCAGAAAACTGTTTAAACACGTTGATTTTTTTGATATAAAACTAACATTATTGATAGCGAATAAATCGAAAACTATTAATTTTATCAAAAAAATGTATAGAAAGTTTTTTGCTTAGAATGAATGGTTTTACCAACTTTTGCAGTCAAAATATATTAAAAAACTTCCACCTCCGAGATGGGGTGGCAACCACCCCCAAGGTAAAAGCGCCTTTCGGCCTCATATATATTTTGATCCTTGGACTATCCACTACTTATTCTTAATTTTCAAGCAAATCGATCCATTCTGTAAAAATTGCGAGGTTTTGTCATATTTTAATCTTCATTACTTTACTAGATGTAAAGTAGACTTTTGTGCTAATAGACGGATAGCTAGAGCCGAAAAATCATCGTCATAAGTAAGATGGAGTTTTTCCTGTGAAATACGTCCTTTGTATATTGACAATTATGACCCCTTTTAGGCTGACACCTCAGTGGATACAGAAGTAGCAATAAGGGATGAAAGGGGAAAGTTAGTGCAGTAATTACAGGTTTTCAGTTTTCACCTCCTATTTTGTTAAACCTCCATCGATTTGCATTAAAATTGGTGACTAGAAAAGAAACAAAACTGATTTGGTGCCAACTTGCACTTTTACCCAAGGGTGGATACCACCCCTTCTCGGGAGTGAAAACTATTTTATTAAAAATAATCCCACAAATCGATAGAGGGACAAATAAATTTTAAGCAAAATTTGTTATATCAAGATATTAAAATAAATCAATAATTTTTGAGTTATTAAAGATCAAAGATTTGAATTTTCGTGAAACAAATGCATGATGTAAAGCAGTTTCTCATAAATAATTCAAAAACTAAGTTTTAACAAAATAGTTATGATTACCAAAATTGAAGATAATAAAAAATGTAATAGATTATTTAGGTGAAAGACCTTTTAGAATTAAATAAAAGTGAGTTATAGTTAATTGCATATATATTTTTTTCGGCTAGTACTCAAATCTAGCTTAAATAACGGGAAAACGATGCATTTTATAAAATATAAATACTTACTAAACACTTGTCAAAGTACTCAAGAATACCTATCAAGTGAGCTCCAGATGAAGTTGATAACATCAAAGCTAAGCAAGTGATGATGAAAATAAGAGAACCCTTTCGAATTTTTTAGAAAAAAGTGAAAATTAAAGCATACGCTATTTATATATTTATTTTGAAATAAGTTAACAGAATAATTTTCAAAGGAATTTCGGGAATGATATAATAATACTTAAATTTTAATTTTAATTTTTAATAATATTTAATTTCTTTTTTTGTAGTTTTCAATGTTTTTCCACTAATTAATTTCACAGCAGCATCTGTATCAAATGTACAATTTATTTTAGGCACGCAAATGTATTCTATTGCCATATTGAAAACAGTTATATTTTTTTGAGTATATATGTAATATAAATTCAATACAAACGCCGACTCCGAAATGACAGTAGTTACTAGTACCTATACAATAGCGTCTATTTAAGAGCACATGCGTGAAGTTACCGATGATAAAAAGAACATATTAATTAATTGTGTTAGTAAAATATTATTGAAGTTATACTTCTTTACCGGCGGTATGAGGGTTATATGCGCATTATAACTTTGTTCTGATTGGATGTTCAAATGACATGTCAAAAATTATTCAATATGGCGACTGTGGCACAGCTGTAGTTAGATTATTTATGGTTGTTGCGTTTTAAAATTTGTGTGAAAAAAAACAACAAACAAAAGTTAGTTAATACTTATACTGCCTTTTTAAATAGTTTTAATATACCAATATTTTTGTACTTTTGGCCTATTTTGGACAAGGAAAACTCATTATAGTTTGTTAAGTAGTTTTCATTATAATCATATTGTAATTATACATTTGGATTAGGTTGAAATACAGTAGAGCGTCGATTATCCGAACTAATTGGGGGACATAGGTGTTCGGAAAACCGATTTGTTCGGATAATCGAACTACAATATATTGATACATATTTATGGTCATACATATTTATCCACAAGTGAATAAAAGCCATATTTATATACCTACATATTTATTTATATCTTGATAATGACAACTAGCAACTAAACAAAAAAGTGCAGTCTTTGCAACAACATAATTATTTTTGGATACAATATTGAAGAAAATTGAAGATATTTTAAGCGTCAATTATTAACGCTTGCTCGGTATTCGAGTGCGGGAAGCGGGAGTCGATAGTTCGAATAAGCGGTCGTTCGGTTTATCGACGTTCGGATAATCGACGCTCTACTGTACATTTATTTTCTCAAGAATGGGGATTTTAGAGAGAAATCCCAAATTAGGTCCGATTTTTATTTTTAAATTCTGATTTTTTGGCGTAGATTTATTTATCTAGTAGGTATGCAATGCTTTGATTTACATACTTAATTTGATTACCAACAAAAGTTCTACCAATCTTCATCTAACATATTGTTTTCTTACTGTTTTGTTACATTTTAATATTTTCTTCCACAAAACTTAAACTACATAATTTAATTATATTCAAAACAACTGTCAAACAGTAAAACGTTCAGTTACCCTATTTATCCACATGACAAATAATGTGGAATTGGACAAGTGAGTCTAGGCTTCGATTACGAATCAAAGCGTCCCGAAATTCACGGGTTCGATTCCCGATGCAAGTTCTTATTTTTTTATTTTTTTTATGCATTTTATGATTGTAAGTATATTTGTTATGTAATTTTTTTTTTCAGAAAATGCGTATTTAAAATTTTTGCCAACAATTATTATCGTTCAGAAATCATTTTTTCTTTGTGGCATTTTTCAATGTGTTGTGTGCGTTTTATTCTTTTATTTTTTTAAATTTTTGGTATTGTTTTAAAAATCACATAATATGTAGTAGAAGTATAACTTCTTATGTGCGTACAAAGTACACACACATTCTTTTTTTTTTTATATTATTTCGATATTTCATTGAATTTTTTCTATCAATATAAACTGAATATATCCAGACACTGGGGGAGTCCAATAATGGGTACATTTGACATATTCGAATACATTTTTGCTAAATTTTACATAAATGTCTCAAAACAATTTAAAAAACTTATACAAATAATATAATAATTAAGCTCCAAATTTTTGGAGCCTAAACTTTGAAAAATTTTTGTAACGTAATGTTTAATGGTATCAACTTCTCCGGGAGCTGATTTGATATATATTTCTGAGTACTTTGACAAGTGTTAAGTAAATATATTTTATAAAATGTATCGTTTTCCCTTTATTTAAGCTTGAATACTTAGATTTGAGTACTAGCCGAAAAAAATATACATTCAATCACCTCCTATAACTCACCCTTAATTAATTCTCAAAGGCTTTTCGAATACGAAATCTATTTTGTTTATTATTATTTTCAATTTTGATAAGTATAACTTTTTTGATAAAACATAGTTTTTGAAAAATAGTTTTTGAGTTATTTATGAAAAACCGCTTTACACCATGCATTTTTTTCACGAAAAATTCAAATTTTTAATCTTTAATAACTCAAAAACTATTGATTCACTTAATGACATGATATAACAAATTTTACTTAAAATGTGTCCCTCTCTCCATTTGTGGGGTTATTTTTAATAAAATAGTTTTCACCCCCGAGAACGGGTGGTATTCACCCCCAGGGCAAAAGTGCAAGTTGGCACCAAATCAGTTTTGCTTCTTGAGGTATGCTCTAACTAATACCAATTTTCATGCAAACCGATGGAGGTTTAACAAAATAGGAGGTGAAAACTTTTAATGACTGCACTAACTTTCCCCTTTCATCCCTTATTGCTACATCCTGTATACACTGAATTGTCAGCCTGAAAGGGGTCATAATTATCAATATACAATAGACACATATCACATGCCAAACTCCATATTACTTTTGACGATGATTTTTTCGGCTCTAGCTCTTAGACTATAAGGTATGTATTACCAATTTATCAGATTTTTCAAGGTTAGTGTCAAAATATAGGGGAAGTCCGGAAGAGTTCAACAGCTTTTTGATGAAAGTATCGTATTGTCTTATATGGGGCTTACTGATTCAATTATAATAATATACAGTAGCTTATTTGTTTAGGTTTACTTGTGCATGTTTACTTATTTAATATTATACAAAATATGTTACACATATTTGAATGAAAAATGAGATCTGAGGAACACAAATGAGATCTAAATGATCCCCCCAACCCTAGGGACACTTGAACCATGGTCTGAGCAGAACTGAACGTTAGTAAAAAATCGAATCGTTAGTCACTTAAAAATCGAATCCTGGTCACATCCCTGACAAATAAAATCACCAATGCTTGTGTAAATCCTATTGTATCTAATAGACGCATGGTTATAATTTCTTCTGATTAGCAAACCAAACAATATAGACCTGGATCGCGCGTACTAAAAAAAGTTGATTAATATCAAGCTGAAAATTTGTTAATAGCTTAACGGTGTCTAGTCGGGCAAACGTTGATGTACGGGAACACTGGAACAGGGGTAGTTTTAATTGTGGAACAGTTTAAAAATTTGGAACGTTAGATTACGAAAACGTCCCATGTATTTTGTCGTACAGAACATCCAATTGATTTGTTACCCTTTAATTAAACTCTCATGCAAAAATCAGACTGCTATTACTAACCAACATGATTCCTGTCATTTGACATGTTCTTCGTGTTCCACTCATTAAAATGCCCTGTTGGTAATAAACACCAGTCTGATTTTTGCACGAGAGTTTAATGAAATGGTAACAAATCAATTATTGGACGTTCTGTCCGGCAAAATACATGGGATGTTTTCGTAATCTGACGGTCCAAATTTTTACCTCTTCCACAATTAAAACTTCCCCTGTTCTAGTGTTATCATACATCAAAGTTTGTTCGACTAGACTAGACACCGTTAAGCAATTAATAAATTTTCAGCTTGCTATTAATCAACTTTTTTTTGGCACGCGTGATCCAGGACTAATAGCAACTACCATTTACGTCCGGATTTTCTCCAAAATTACAAGTACCTACTGGAACTATCAGCGCATGAAACATCATCGACGTTATACTTGGTTTCACGATCGTCATTAATATTTTTATTATTTTTGCCTTTTCCAGTTGTTGTTCTCTATGCTTTTTGTTTTGAGCCTGGTTTAGTTTTCAATTTTTCCTTTTCTTTAGTTTTTCCTGAAGCGTTCTTTTTGCCATCTTTCAGTCTATAATTTTGTTTAGTTTTTATTATTTTCTTTCCATTAAAGTCTTCCTAAATTTTCGCATTATTGTCAAAAGTATCAGTTTCATTTTCTGACTAGTGTCGCTATTCTCAAAAATTGTTTTCTTGATATTCATCTTTCACTTTTATTAGTTCCCGATTTTTCGCAGTATTGAATTTATTTTAGCTTTGGTCTTTGGTCATTTTGGTCTATTGTTTTCATTGTTATTTCCTTTCTCAAGGACCATTGTCACTATTTTGGCCTTGCCAGACTGACGACCCTCTTTAGTGCGTTTTGTACTTGTACCAATTTTATATTAATAATTATCAACATCGTCTAGCTATTCTTGCATATATCTCACTTTTCTACAAATTGTCACTTGTACCACTTTTCCTCTCAGCCCACAATTAGTTTTGTAATTGAGCGAAAAAAAATTACCACGACGACACTGAAAATTTTCGTTTTTCGTCATGAAAATTTTAATATCATTAAAAAATTAGCATGTTTTATGTAAAATGAAAAAATGTTATACAGTTCACGCAGAATGAACCTATTGTGAAGATATCATTTTATAGTTAGAAAAAATAATAATTATTGTATTGCAATTTTCTCGAGTAGATAGGTACTTATTAAACAGATAAAATAATATGATTGTGATTTCAACAATGTAAAGTAGACTTTTTAGCTAAGGTATGTATTATCACTTTATCAGATTCTTCAAGGTTGGTGTCAATGTTAAGTTTATATTATTTGGCGCAACTATCTTTGGTTGTTTAATACTATGGATTTAACTTTAGTAGTATAACCGTTGCTATAACAAAGCGTTAACTTGTTCGATGTGCGATATGAGACACGAAACGGGATTGTTTTTGTTCTTCTGAATCAGAAAATAGAGCACACATTTACACCAGCTTTCACACCGTGCAACGTCACGGGCTAGATGCTAGATTAAGAAACAGTACGTGTATTTTGTTTATTATTTCTATATTTAAAATTTACCATAATATGTTTTGCCTTTTATACCAATCTTCTCTAAAAATGTTTTTATGACAGAGAATTATATGTTTCAAAGTTATTTACGTTTTACTCTGGGCTAATTAGCAAAATACAAGGCAAAGTTATTTACCAGCAATTTTATTGCTGGAATCGAATCTTATTATTGTATGTATTATTCATATAGGTATGCAAAGTCCGCAGATAGTGTGCTACATTTTTTATAAACAAAATGGCGCCCGAAAATCGTGTTTTTTTCAATTTTTGCTCTATAACTCCAAAGATTTTAACTTTACACCAAAAACAACCAAATAAAAATTGACCGCAATTAAATTATGCATAGAGACGTGTTCTTCCCGATTCAGTTCGACGAAAACTTTCCCCGGAAAAAGCGGGTTTTTCCAACAAAATCTTTAATTTTCAACTAAAATTTTAGATAAGTAATTGTTAATCAATATTTAAATAGCTTGGTATTGTAAAAGCCCTTTTCGTATAGATTATAATTCCAGAAGCCCATGGAAATTGAATAAACAGTTTAGCAACAATTGAATTGTTAATTAAAAATTTACGGTCGCTATAATAACAACAATAATTATGATGCATAAGAATAGCTATAATTTTCTCATAAAAAGACACTATACATATCTAATGTACTTTACAGAATTGAAATTGGACTATTTAAGCGGCCTCAGGAATATTTTAAAATTATAAACAATTTTTTGGCTTATAAACAAATATAATATCTCGGTAAATATTAAACTAAATTAAATCATGAAAACGGTATTCGAAAGACAGCAGTAGGTTTTAAAAGAAAAAACGTTTAATTATGACGAGCGGTTCCTGAGATCAAAGTTGACCGGAATTTACGGCAAAGATATAAACAATAGGAACATAATTTTTAAACCAACACCTTTTTATTTTTGTCCCCTTTCTTCACACCAATTTTCATATCTTTAAAATACTCATAACATATATTATTATAATAAAAATTATCGAATAATACGTGTGAAAATTGCCAAAAATAGCAAAATTCCAATCAAAAATTAGGTTGGAGAAAATGTAACCCTCAAAGTTCAAAATCGGTATACGTTAAAAAAATGCATTTTCTCGGTTTCCCATAGAGCAATTTCCTTCATTTTTTTTTTTGTTCCCTAATAACTCGAGTAGAGCCATCGAACTAATGCATTATTAAATGTCAAACTTTGCTTTTGTTTTGTTATAATAGATTAATTTATTTATAAGAACAGAAAACTACATATTTTTTCCAGTTGTAGGCTTTTTTTTAGATAAACTTACTACAAGTGTACCTTTTAAAGTTAAAACATAAATATTCTCATTTGAAAGCTGTATAATTATTTAAACATTTTTTATTTAAACAAATTAAAATTTTGGGTTATAATAAATAAATTAATTTATTATAACAAAAAAAAAGCAAGTTTGACATTTAATAATGCGTTAGTTCGATGGCTCTACTCGAATTACTTGGGAACAAAAGAAGAATGAAGGAAATTGCTCCATGAGAAGCCGAGAAAATGCATTTTTTTAACGTATACCGATTTTGAACTTTGAGGGTTACATTTTCTCCAACCTAATTTTTGATTGGAATTTTGCTATTTTTGGCAATTTTCACACGTATTATCGATAGTTTTTATTATAATAATATATGTTATGAGTATTTTAAAGATATGATAATTGGTGTGGAGAAAGAGGACAAAAATAAAAAGGTGACGGTTTAAAAATTATGATCCTATTCTTTATATCTTTGCCGTAAATTCCGGTCAAATTTGACTGATTGTATCTCAGGAACCGCTCGTCATAATTAAACGTTTTTTCTTTTAAAAAAAGCATCCTGCCGCTGTATTTCGAATACCGTTTTCACGATTTAATTTAGTTTAATATTTCCCGAGATATTCTATTTGATTATAAGCCAACAAATTGTTTATAATTTTAAAATATTCCTGAGGCCGCTTAAATAGTCCAATTTCAATTCTGTAATGTACATTAGATAGGTATACTGTATTTTTATGAAAAAATCATAGTTATTCTTATGCATCATAATTATTGTCGTTATTATAGCGGCCGTAAATTTTTAATTAACAATTCAATTGTTGCTAAACTGTTCGTTCAATTTCCATCGGCTTCTGGAATAATAATCTATACGAAAAGGGATTTTACATTACCAAGTTATTTAATTATTGATTAACAATGACTTATCTAAAAGTTTAGTTGAAAATTAAAGATTTTGTTGGAAAAACCCGCTTTTCATCGGGGAAAGTTTTCATCGAAGTAAATCGGAAAAAACACGTCTCTATGCAGAAGTTAATTGGGGTGAATTTTTATTTGAGTGTTTTTGGTGTAAAGTTAAAATCTTTGGAGTTATAGAGCAAAAATTGAAAAAAAAACACAATTTTCGGGCGCCATTTTGTTTATAAAAAAAGTAGCACACTATCTGCGGACTTTGCATACCTATATTATTAATATATACAATCATAAGATTCGATTCCAGCAATAAAATTGCAGGTAAATAACTTTTCCCAAAAATGGCCAATTCTCCGAAAATCAGCCCAGACTATTTATACTTCGAAGTATTATTATGTCCCTTCCCAATGACACGTTGAATAGACTGCTTAATTATGAAGATGTTAACTATTGATATAAGTAAGTATTACAACACCATAATTACATAAACCTATATGGATGTACGGTATCGATGTCTGGTGATGTGCAAGCAAATCTAATATTGCTATCATCTAAAGGAGCCAGTCAAAAATAAAACGTATGGTCACAAACCCACCTTAATTCGTATCGGATTTAACAATACATGAAGATCCGAAGGTTCTACTATTCATCATAGATGTCATTAAAAATAGGTGCCTACAACAAACACCACCATAAAATGTAAATACACCCCAACGCAGTCTCACAGCCTCTAATACAACCAATTAATTATTGCCCGAGAGTTAAAGAGATTGTGGCCATTTGACATGAAGACAACTTAGGCCTTCTTCACTGTAAGGAATCTCTTGACACCAATGAGGAACCCAGCTCACAAGTCAACATTTTAATTTATAGAATGTATAATAATCAACTATTTTAAATGGGAAATAAGCTACAATTTTACCAAAAAAATGATTTTATTAACGTTTCGAAGCCCAAATCGGGTTTCGTTGTCAAAATACAAAACACTACTACCTATTTTGACAACGAAACCCGATTTGGGCTTCGATTTTGGGGTTCTATTCATCATAGATGTCATTAAAAATAGGTGCCTACAACAAACACCACCATAAAATGTAAATACACCCCAACGCAGTCTCACAGCCTCTAATACAACCAATTAATTATTGCCCGAGAGTTAAAGAGATTGTGGCCATTTGACATGAAGACAACTTAGGCCTTCTTCACTGGAAGGAATCTCTTGACACCAATGAGGAACCCAGCTCACAAGTCAACATTTTAATTTATAGAATGTATAATAATCAACTATTTTAAATGGGCAATAAGCTACAATTTTACCAAAAAAAATCGGGTTTCGTTGTCAAAATACAAAACACTACTACCTATTTTGACAACGAAACCCGATTTGGGCTTCGAAACGTTAATAAAATCATTTTTTTGGTAAAATTATGGCTTATTTCCTATTTAAATTAAAATAGTTGATTATAAAAATGCCACAAGGAAATAGCTTCAGAACAACATTTAGAATGTATAATATTCTGATTGTTATATAAATTATTGTGATTATTGTAATTATTATAATTTTAATGATTGTTATATAAAAAATGACACGCTTAATAGACCATCGGAGTTAATTACGAAGTTCAACCACGATTTTATCCTTTGTGCCATTTATTGTATTTTTAAAAATTGAGGCATAGAAGTTACTGGTGCCTTAAGAGGCTACATCACCGCGTCATCAATATTGATTCGAGAGATAAACTTAGATCTACAGACCGAGCAAGCTTTGTAAATTCCACGGCTTCGCGCAATCGTACTTGCGACTGCGTCAGGTATTTCATTGTTGATTATGTTTGAATATTGGTACTGATTCTGTGGTGTGAATTTTTAAAACTTTTAAGTGTGGTTTTTGACCGTTGTGGGAAATTATTTATTTAGTTTTGTGTTTATAATTTAAAGTCTTGTTTTATTTTCAAAGTTTATTTGCTGTACTTAAGTAGAAAATGAATAATATTATTTTTTTATTATACTTAAATAAAAAATACAGTATTTTGTGAAATGCTATTTTCCAAAGAGTTTATGAAATGGCTTAGTCAAGATTATAAAGGCTCAGTAAATAATAACAAACAATTACTTGTATTAATAACAAAATATTTTGTAATAATGTTACCTATTTTAAAAAAATCTCCATGAAAAAAAAAAATAGAATTAATTTCATCATTTTCTTGTCTCATGTGGAGTAGCTACTTTTGCTACTACCCAACAGGGCCTATTTTAGCACTAGACCCATGAGACACCTGCCTCGGGCCCGCATTTTAATAAGGCCCGGAAAGATCACCAAAACAATTTTTTATTGCAATAAAAGAATAAATTTTCAAAATTCTTTCATTTTACCAACAGAAAATGATTAGTGATGACTCCACTGTTGATTTCCAAGCGACTTCCACCTGTCAAAAATATGTACATCTCCGTCATGTGTAGAAAACGACAATGTCAATAACTCTTTCCAAGCGATATAGGGGATTGGCCAAAACATTTATATCAGGAAATTCAACAATATTTTATAATGGTAGGGGAGCCCAAGCGGGGATTTTTGCAGTTACTCGAGCGCGTCAGATTATCATATGGGGAGAAACGTGGTACCCTGCAGATGTACCTTTACCATATATTGGCTCTTAACACAGGGGAGTTCGTTAAGGGGGGCCCGAAAAAAAAATCTATCCTTAAAAATACTCGAAATTGTCAGATTAAGATAAGGTAAGTTAAGCACATGCAAAAGAGTGTATATTTCAAAAATCTGACGATTTGAGCCGGGCGTAAGGAAATGGGCGGGTCCCAAAGTTTCACAAGAAAAAAGCGAATATTTCGCGAAATGAATGACAGATCGAAAAACTAAAAAATATATTCTCAATATTTTTTAAAAATCTATCGAATGATACCAAACACGACTTCCCACGGAGAGGGGTGGGGGGTAAATTTAATATTTTAAATACGAATCCCGCGATATTTCGCGAAATGAACATCTGATCGAAAAACTGTAAAATACACTTATTTAATATTTTTAAAAAATCTATCGAATGGCACCAAACACGATCCCACACGGAGGTGGGATGGGTGGTTACTTTAAAATCTAAAAAAGGAGCCCCATTTTTTATTGCAGATTTGGATTCCTTACGAAAAAAGAAGTAACTTTTATTCGAAACATTTTTTCGAATTATGCATAGATGGCGTTATAATCGGAAAAAACGATTGTTGGAAATGGAAAATTAAATTAAAAAATGGCAAGCGCCCACTAAAATGGAAAATGTTACTTAACTTTTTTTTGGTTTTAAGACCTACTCTTCACAACCCAATAGGTCTCCAAAGCGCTCGAGTGACTGCACATTTAGCATACTTTGCTCCCCTACCATAAGTAATCGGCCGAATCAATATATTGATAAAATTAGTGAATGTGTTACAGTACACAACTGGATAAAAAAACCAGTCATTTGCAAAGTGCGATTTTTGTTAATAGACCGGTCTAGTTAGACTCAAAAATAGGAGTGAGCCTACAATAATTACCATCAAGCTGAAAATTGGCAGGACTGTTCAAAATACCATCATAAATGAAATCTAAAAAGTCCTCATAAATCGGACCCCTGCTAAAAATTTTACGCGGGGCCAAAGGTCACCAAATATGGTTTTTAGCGATTTTCAGCGAAACGGCAAGTTTTATCGTAAAATTAGCTCTAACAAAAAATGTAGGTTAGATAATTATATATAAAAAATATCTTAATAGTTTTTTTCCTAAGAGCCACTGTTTTTGAGATACAACGATTCAAAGAGTTGAAAGACTCCTAATCGTCATAATATAATATGTATTAGTTAGTACACCAGGTATATAGGGTGAGGCAGATAACTGGCCTATTAGAAATATCTCGAGAACTAAAGGCAACAGAATCATGAAAATTGGAATAACGGGCTTTTAAAGGATGATCTATTAAATGAAAATATTTTCATCTCTTTGCAACTTCCAGTTATACTGGAAGTTGCTTATAACTTCGTTTTTTTAAATGGGACACCCTGTATATTTTTACATTTTTGGATTCTTTTCGATGTCTTCTTTCTTAAAATATAAGGTTTTGTAATATTATACAGGGTATTTTAAAAGATAATTACGATTTTTTATTAATTTCGTAGCAAAATTCACACCCTGTAGAATTGTAGTAGTTTGACATCTAAAACTCTACTTACGTTCAAATGATTTTTAATATACTCTACTATTGTTAAGAATCATTAGTATAGCTAAATTTTTAATTTTAGTATATAGGGTTGGTCGAAACTCGGAATGAGTATTTTCTGAGTTTTCTTAAATGGAACACCCTGTATTTTTGTATTGTAGTGAAATGATATTTTATAGTACTTTTTTATTTCTTAAGCATTCCCTATACCTAACTGCTTTAATTTGTGAGTTATTGGTGATTCAAGCTAAACATTAATTGCAACAAAAAATACGTAAAATTTTATTAGGTGGGCCTTGAAAATACTCAATCTAAAATAATTTTTCAGAAATAAATACATATTAATCCAGACTGGTCCTTAAAATTACCAATAATGGTTTAGCTATCGAAATACCTACTTAACAATTAAGCACAAATTAAAGCAGTTAGGTATAGGGAATGCTTAAGAAATAAAAAAGTACCATAAAATATCATTTCATTACAATACTAAAATACAGGGTGTTCCATTTAAGAAAACTCAGAAAATACTCATTCCGAGTTTCGACCAACCCTGTATATTAAAATTAAAAATTTAGCTATACTAATGATTCTTAACAATAGTAGAGTATATTAAAAATCATTTGAACGTAAGTAGAGTTTTAGATGTCAAACTAGTACAATTGTACAGGGTGTTAATTTTGCTACGAAATTAATAAAAAAACGTAATTATCTTTTAAAATACCCTGTATAATATTACAAAACCTCATATTTTAAGAAAGAAGACATCGAAGAGAATCCAAAATTGTAAAAATATACAGGGTGTCTCATTTAAAAAAACGAAGTTATAAGCAACTTCCGGTATAACCGGAAGTTGCAAAGAGATGAAAATATTTTCATTTAATAGATCATCCTTCAAAACCCCGTTATTCCAATTTTCATGATTCTGTTGCCTTTAGTTCTCGAGATATTTCTAATAGGCCCTTTATTTGCCTCACCCTGTCTACATCACTGAAGCTGTAATAGAAGTAAACATAATATGCTATCGGTCAACTTAACTAATATTACACATAATAATATAAGATTATAAATATGATAATGTTTCTACTATACAGCTTGCGGTCTACCGAGGGATGCAATATATAAGCTGTATTATATTACAGTGCCAACAAAAAAATATTTACAAAGTGAATGTAACGCGAAAATAATAAGAATTATTTGAATTTTACGGTTTAATCCCAACAAAAATAGTAAATTGATATGACAAAGTATTACCTTACAGTAATACTTTTTATTTATGCGCCTTAGTTCAATTTGTAGAGATGGGTTTTGTCGGAATAAACACGTTCGTCGGCTAATCTAATCACCCTACCTATCCTTTTCTCAGAAGGGTTTGAACATGATAATGAAAGACAAAGTTATTTGATGGCTATAATGATTTTACGAGAAATATTAGAGCTGCAGAACAACGTCGTAGAACTTCAGCAACATCTTCATCTTCTAATATTTTATTTGATCAATCTATGACAGTATCTACCACTCAACAGAAATTTCTTGCAAATACTCACAACAAATCTCGGTTCATTTCAATGCTGAAAGCTAAGTTAATTGCTGAAAATATATCGGTAAAACAAGCTAATAATGATGCTGACGTAATGATAATTGAAAGAGCCATAGAGAAATTAGTCAACTTAACAAATACAACTATTGTTGTAGGTGAAGATGTAGACTTGGTCGTATTACTCACTGGTAGAACTCCAATCGAAAAAACTATCTTTTTTTTAAACCTGGAAAAGCTCAAAACCAATCGGAAATATATTCATCGAAAAGTTTATCTACTTTTGCAAAATGTCAAAATCATATACTATTTTTACACTCAATAACTGGCTGTGATACGACATCTGCATTTTTCAGGAGGGGTTAAACGACTGTTTTTAAAATGTTTGAAAAACAAGATTTACTTGATTGAATGTGCTGAAGTTTTTAAAAAAACTAATTCAACTCCACAAGGAGTTATTTCCAACGGAATTAGCTTTCTTCTCTCTATGTATGGAGCGGCTAAGAAAACTACGTGCTTGATAAGTTTCGATATGCATGTTTTTTTAAAAGTACTCGAAACAAAAAACAAGTGCAGTTATCTTGTCTTCCTCTAACTTCAGCGGCTGCTCATCAACATCTTTGTCGGGTATATTACCAAGTTCAAGTGTGGCTTGGTTATCAGCTAGATCCAAAAGACTGGGGATGGAAATTAGTCGACAGTTCATTAGAACCAATTCAAACTTTACTCCCCCCTGCGCCGGAAAAACTCCTGAACACAATTTTTTGCAACTGTAAAAAGGGATGTAGCGCTAAATGTCGGTGCAAAAAAGTTGGACTGTTTTGTTCGGTAGCATGCACTAATTGTCAAAACCGGTCGTGCTCCAATGTTGAATCACCAACAATTGAGGATTCATTTGATTCTATCGAGGAGCCATGCGATGTGTCATTATTGGGACAATTTACTTGCACCCAGGATGAACAACAAGAAGAAGAAGAAGAACAAGATGAAAAGAAGAAGAAGAACTAAAAGATGAAGAAGAGGAAGAAGAAAAATGAGAAGGAGAACAAGGGAAGCAGAAGTATTAGAAAATTATGAACCAGTTTGATAAATTTCGCTTTTTTTTAATTTATACCGCTTTATATAACTTTTATCATTTTTAACCCTTGCCAATATCAATTATTAAATAGCTTTAAATTAAACAGAATCATAACAGATCCGTGGAATAGGAAACCACGTTAAAAAAACGCGTTAAGTACACTACCTCAAAGGTGGTGTGAAAACGTGTGCGCATATTATGACGATTACTGCTTTTTGAATCGTTATATCTCAAAAACGGTGGCTCTCAGGAAAAAAAGTAATAAGACATTTTTTATAGAAAATTATCTAATCTACATTTTTTGTCAGAAATAATTTTACGATAAAACTTACCGTTTCGCTGAAAATCGCTAAAAACCATATTTGGTGACCTTTGACCCCGCGTAAAATTTTTAGCAGGGGTCGGAGTTTTTAGATTTCATTTATGATGATATTTTGAACAATCCTGCCAATTTTCAGCTTGATGGTAATTTTTGTAGCCTCGGATGCGTAAGTTGACCGGAGTATAAAGGAAAGCTAATGGGAAAAAATTCTTCGCGAGTGGTTAGTGTACAGTCACGTGTACAGTCCTAAATGTAGCCGTATTTATTGTTACGTTTGTAAACTGATTTGCATAAAAATTATTGTTCTAACTTTCGATACGTATAATGACTGGAAAAATATCAATATGAATAGAACATTTATTCAACATGAGCGATATCCTGAAATCCTGAACATATTTTCATCAATTGGTACGTTAGTCAAGAGAAGTAGTACAGCAGGACAAATTGTAACATTAATGGAAAAAAAAGTTATTTAGAAGAAGAGTAATATTGGAGAAACGAAAGGAAATTTAAATATTACATAGAGTGTCACATCAGCTCGATGTTTTGGTTATCAAAATAAATACAGATTTGAAGTTTTGCACAGTCATACAATTTGACGGTTCACATTTTTTAAGATACTCAGCTCAAAATTTAACTTTTAAACGTAGCCTACTACAAATCCACAAACAGTAAGAGTAAATTTTTGATAGTTTGCTTCGCGTTAGAGATATCAAAAATTTGAAAAAGTGAAAAATATTATTTGAAAAAGTGGTTCGAAATGTTATTCCAACCCCACATACCAAATTTCATGACTAACTTCGCACTTTTAGTTTTTTCATGTGGGGTTAGAATAAGATTTGGAAGTACTTTTTTAAATAACTTTTTCCGATATCTCTAACTTGAAGCAAAATATAGAAAATTTACCTTGTTGTGCCGCGTGTGTCTACAGACCGTGATTAAAATTAAAATTTCAGTTGAGTATCTTAAAAAATGTGAACCTTCACCCTGTATGACTGTGCAAAACTCCAAATCTGTATTTATTTTTATAGCTGAAATATAGACCTGGCTTCATCTTAAATGCGACACACTGTATTTAAACAATGTTTAATTGTTTAAATATAAATTTTATTTATTGTTAATAAAAAGTTAAATTTCTGGTGCAGCTATATTTCTATTAAATAATTAATTTATTTAAAAAAGTTATTCTTATTATTATTAAATCATATTTAGGGGCCCGAAAATTGTGTAGTGCCTCGGGCCTGATTTGAAGTAAAATAGGCTCTGCTACCCAACGCTTAGCTACTCTACATACAATTTGTATTATTTTATTAAAAAAACCAAGCATTTACTCTGCAAATTGTATATATTTTGCTTTGTATTTTCATATAAAAACCGCGGTATAATATAATAATTATTATAATATAATATAATATAATATAATTTAATATAATATAATATAATATAATATAATATAATATAATATAATATAATATAATATAATATAATATAATATAATATAATATAATATAATATAATATAATATAATATAATATAATATAATAATAATATATTAAAGTTTTTAATATTGCTAATCCAGATTATCCATACGCATACGACTCACACTCCCTTTAAGAGGAAAATTGACTCATCCCAGATACCTAAGGTATTAAGAGGATTCAACTCTGGTGGGACTCTTTCCATGTTATCGAGCCCTAGGTAACTTGGTATGTACATACTTAATGTAAATAAAAAAAAATTTAAAAACTTTAATAATATGTATTAGCAATATTAAATACTGTATATTATATTATAATATAATAATTATTATTATAATATAATATAATTATTAAAGTTTTTAACATTGTCTTTTAACCCGGCACCTGCCACGTGGGGTGCTACCAGCACCCCATAACACATTTTTATCAAATATTTGGTATTTCAAGTTTGGTAACCGAGCTGTGCGTCATAGTAGCTTTCTATAATATTGTATAGCATATATGTGTTAGTGTTTGAAGTGGTTATTTAGTGTCATTCTGAACTTATAGCTCTAAAGTCGAATTAGGGTGTCATCATCTGGCACTTTAAGTTTTAATTTTTTTTTGTATTTTTGATAAACAGGTCAAATTTACATCTTTTATTGAAATAACTGATTTAAATTATTAATATAGACTCTATACTCACTAAATCTTAATTTTTTTAGATATTTTACTTGACTTCATTTATTATGGCTTGGTACTTGCTAATTTGCTTATAACACCTTTTTCATTTTATTTTTTAACTTTTATAACATATTAGTGACTAATAAGTTAATAAAACATGTTTATTTATATTCTTATGTTACTCAACACATTATTTTGTTTTTTAAACAAGTAGATCACAGAAAATTTTTAAGGGGTGCTGTGAGCACCCCACGTGGCAGTTGGCGCCTTGCAAAGCCACGTGGCAGGTGCCGGTTTAATGTATTTTTTATTAATAATTATATTACCTAATTATGTATCAGTAAAAACGATTATTTACTTAAATTTGACAAATTCTAACTCCACTCGACCAGTCCACGACCACACAACTCGAAACACAAGTAAGTAAGTACGGTTGCGTGAAGCATGGCGCGAAGATGTGGAATTTATACGACTCGCTCGGTCTGTAGATCCTTGTGAGAGATAATAGCCTCACCGTTTTTCGAAAGTTCTGTGAACCTTTGGCAACAGTGCGTCGGCAGTACGTGACAATATCAAAGACGAGGGCACAGTATTGCGATAATAATAATAATACTATACTCATAGGCACGCTAAATGTTGCCAAATCAGTTAAGTTCGGTTTCTTTTTATAGATAGTCGATTTTAGTAGTTCCAATGTGACACAAAATCTAGGAATGGGATAAAAAAGTTTATTTGAAGAAAGTGTATTTTTTTGTTCTTCTTAATGGCGGTACGGAATATATAGGTGTCGCGGTCGTTTTTGTATTATTGGGCTCTGTACCACCATTTTTTACTACATTATGTGTATGTGTGCCAAATAAATCAACAAAATATTTAAAATTAAAGTTGCAATCTTGGAACGCGTTTTCCGTCTTGATGACGTGGTGATGTAACTCCTTAAGGGTATTAATTAAACCTACATACAAGTAATGTTAATAGTTTGGTATGCGTGATTTTTTCCTTTGGGTACTTCTCTTCCAGTTTTCGATCTGATGTTTATTCCGCGAAATATCGCGGGGTTCCTATTTAAAATTGTATATTTACCCCCCACCCCTCTCCGTGGGGGAGCTGACGTTAATTTCGCGAAATATTCACTTTTTTTGTGAAGCTTTGTGACTCACCCATTTCCTTACTCCCCGCTCAAATCGTCAGATATTTTTTTTAATGTTGTAATATTTACAATCTGTCATTAACTAAGAACAATAGGTAAATTCTTTGATAGTCTGGGCTGATTATCGGGGAATGAGCCATTTTTGGGAAAAGTTATTTACCAGCAATTTTATTGCTGGAATCGAATTATAAGATCCTATATATCAATAATATAGGTATGCAAAGTCCTCAGATAGTGTGCTACTTTTTTTATAAACAAAACGGCGCCCGAAAATCGTGTTTTTTTCAATTATTGCTCTAGAACTCCGAAGATTTTAACTTTACAAAAAAAACACTCAAATAAAAATTCACCGTGATTAAATTATGCATAGAGAAGTGTTTTTTCCGATCTGCTCCGACGAAAATTTTCCTCGGAAAATGCGGGTTTTACCAACAAAATCTTTAATTTTCAAATAAAGTTTTAGATAAGTAATTATTTACCAATAATTAAATAATTTGGTGACTTAAAAGCCTTCTTGGTTTAGATTGTATTTCCAGAAAATGGTGAAAATTAAACGAATATTTTAGCAACAATTCAATTGTTAATTAATAATTTACGGTCGCAATAATAACCAAAATAATTATGATACACTAATAAAACTTTGAAATCTTATAAAGCTGAGATGCCTGTTTAACATTTTGTCGACAAAATATAGATTTTTTATTTTTTTGCATAATCTTTAAATGTTTAAAAAAAAATAGTTATAAACAAATTAACGTTTCTCAGAAAGTTTTTATTATATTATAATTTTAAAAAATAGCTAAAATGCGCATTTCAAATATCTTGAAAATTAATGCTTTAAAACTTTTTTGCAACCATTTGCAAAAAAGTTATGAAACAGCAAAATAAACATACGATTACTACGGTGTTAATAATTTTTTTTAATTCTTTCAAAGCGTAGAAGTGAGTTTAAAGTACAAGCTAATTATTTATAAAACAATATCGATTATCAGCTTAATGGTTATATTTTAATTAAAGATTATAAATATATTTTTTTGTAATTTACACGCGCGAAAGTAGAATAATACAGTACCGTAGCTACCCGCCCACATACACAACTCGCGCGAGTTTAAGCGTGTCAGTCACTTCGAGTGAACATTTTATCTCCGGCTCTGTATCAAGCCTACCTTCGCGCTAAAAATTACAAAAACAAGTACTTTTAATCTTTGATTAAAATATAACCATTGCACTAATTTTTGACATTCTTTGTGAGTAATTAGATTGTACCATAAACTCACTTTTAAGCTTTGAAACAATTAAAACAAATTATAAACAATGGAGATATCGTATATTTATTTTGCTGTTTTCTAACTTCTTTGCAAATGGTTGGTAAATTTTTTTAAAGCATTCATTTTCAAGACCTATACGCATTTTAAGTATTTTTTAAAATTAGAATATAATAAACAATTTCTAAGAAATGTTAATTTGTTTATAACAATTTTTTTTAAACTTTTAATGATTATGCAAAAAAATGAAAAATTTATATTTTGTCGACAAAATATTAAATAGGCACTACACCTTTATAATCTTTCTAAAATTGATCAATGTCTCACGATTATTTTGGTTGTTATTGCGACTGTAAATTGTTAATTAACAATTGAATTGTTGCTAAAATATTCGTTTCATTTTAACCGGCTTCTGAATTTATAATCTATACCAAGAAAGCTTTTATTTCACCAAGCTATATAATTATTGATAAATAATTACTGGCCCAAAAAATTTATTTGAAAATTCGAGATTTTGTTGCGAAAACCCACATTTTCCGAGGAAAATTTTCGTCGAAGCAAATCGGGAAAAACATGCGTCTATGTAGAATTAAATTGGGGTGAATTTTTATTTGAGTGTTTTTAAAATACGATTTGCCGGCGCCATTTTGTTTATAAAAAAAGTAGCACACTATCTGCGGACTTTGCATACCTATATTATTAATATATAGGATCTTATAATTTGATTCCAGCAATAAAATTGCTGGTAAATAACTTTTCCATGAATTTTGCTAATTAGCCCAGAGTATGAAAAAAATTGAAAATTTGACCTGTAGAGGGAGATCCAGTTATCACCCTCTTTACATAAATTAAATTAAAACAAGTTCAAAATAAGTTTAGTTATCACAGATTATTCGAATCTTCTTGCTAGGTCCACTACTTTGAATATCTTCAGGCGTCGTACATCATTGTGGTCATCAGTGAGGTTGCTGGCTAACTCGTTTGGATGAGATTCTAGTCTCTTGGAATATTTTTTGTAATATTCTGTTATTACTGTTTTTATGGATGGCACATAGAGGTCTTGTTCTATCACATAGTTTGGCACGTACGAACGGGCATTCAGCATTGTTTTAAGGACTTTGTTCTGGAATCTCTGCAGTATTTCTAGGTTAGTTTGACTGGATGTCCCCGAAAGTTGGATACCAGAGGTCCACACTGGTTTTAGTATAGTTTTATATATCAGCAGTTTGTTTTCAAGAGATAGTTGAGATTTACGACCGATGATCCAGTACATTTCTCGGAATTTTATTCCTAGTTGTTTTCTTTTTGTAAAAATGTGTTTTTGCCAAGTTAATCTCCTATCAAGATGGATTCCTAGGTACTTGACAGTATCGGTTTGTGGGAGTTGCGTTTCATTTAGTGTTACAGATGGACATGTTTGTCTTTTCATGGTGAAGGTTACATAGATGCATTTACTCTCATTCGCCTTTATCTTCCGTTTTTTAAGCCATCTTTGTATATTATTAAGGTCTTTCTGAAGAGTTCTGGATGCTGTATTTGGATCATGATGAGAGGCTAGTACAGCAGTGTCATCAGCAAAAGTTGCACACGTTGTTCTGTTACTTTTGGGTAGGTCAGCAGTGTAGAGCAAGTACAATATCGGTCCCAAGACATTTCCTTGTGGTACCCCGGCTTTTATTGGTCTTAGGCTTGTGTATTCATTATCCTGCTTGACTAGGAAATGTCGGTTGGAAATATAGCTTTTTAGGATTTGACAAAAAGGATGGGGAAGGTTTTTCTTTAGTTTAAAGAGCATACCAGCATGCCACACCTTGTCGAAGGCCTGACCACTGTCCAGGAATCCAGCAGAACAATACCTTTTATTTTCTAGATCACTTCTGATGTGTTTTACCAGTCTATGTACCTATTATATCGTTCCGTGTTATGTTCTGAACCCAAATTGGTGTTGGGGAATTAGTTTCCTTTCTTCTATAACTGGAGATAATTGTTTAAGGAGAAGTTTTTCTAAGATCTTTGATAGAACAGGTAGCAGTTATTGGTCTGTATTAAGTCACCTGAGTTTTATTTTTCCCTGGCTTAGGTATGAGAATAATTTGAGCAACTTTCCATTGTTCTGGGTAGTATCCTAGCCTAAATATTGTATTAAATACTTGCGTTATCATTTTCAGACCTTTGTATGTCTATTGCTGCAGTACTTTCCCGTTGATCAGGTCATCAGATATTTGAAATAGACACTATTCTGCATGTACTTAACTTTTCTCTTATTATTGCGCCGTCTCCTATCGAAGGTTGGCGATTCTAATGGCAACTGTAGCCTTGGAAATTGCTGCAGGAAAAATCTCTGCGGATGAGCGGTCACCATCTTCTCAGGTCTTTCAGTCACGAGGTCTGACGTCTTCCTATTGATATTTTGCCCTGAACTTTACCTTCCAATATGACTCAAAGTAGCTCATATCTTTTCCCTCTCAACACATAGCTCAATAGACCAGGGTTGATTTATGAAAAAACGTCTATTTTTGGATGTAACATTAGGATTTTTGCAGATATAGTTAGGTGACAACTTCAGTAATAATAATTGACTTATGCTCCATCTCAAATATGCCCGGAACATGAATAAAAAAATTTAAATATTTAAAAATTTCGAAAAACATCGATTTTTTCTACTTTCTCTGCTTATAACTTTAAAACGATTCGTTTTGGAACAAAGTCGTACAAAAATAAAATAAAGATAATTGAATTTTGTATGATAATCGACTGGTTAAAAATGTCTGGAAGTATTATAGTACAGTCTTTCACGGTTTTTGCTGTAAATTTTAAAGAAATGCTTGGATATTTGGAAATTTGGCATACGCATAGCTAACATGTCGTAGAAAAAAGTAATATGGTGCCGATGTGTGCCTTTGACCTGGGGGTGAGTTTCACCCCATCTCGGGGGTGAAAAAATATATGTTCAAGTTAAGTCCCGAAATGGATAAACTGACTAATTTTAAGCAACTTTTGTTCTATAGAGTTTTTTCACCAAATCAATACTTTTCGAGTTATTTGCAAGTGAATATGTTCATTTTTCAACAAAATAACCACGTTTTTAGACGGTTTTTCGGAAATAACTCGAGACGTAAGCATTTTGGCGAAAAAAATATTCTTAGCAAAACTATAGCCTATAAAAAAATGAAAAAAACGGTGTACATATTAGGTCTCTATACCTAGCAAAAGCATAGCTATAGCTAATGAACAATATGTTCATATTCGAAAAATCCCAAATAGAACAATTCAATGTGAAATATCCAAATAATGAAGCATTCTTGGGGATAATATACTACAATTTTTTTAAAGTGTTTAATAAAAGCTTTATTTCTGTTTTTATAAAAAAAATTTCTATCATCAAATGTAAGCAAGTTACGCTCAAAATAAAGTTGGTCCCTTTTATTTTGGCAAAAAAATCAGGAAGATCACCCCCCAATTAGCAACTTAAATGAAATTAATCGTTACCGCTTCACAAGTTACTTTACTTATGTTGTGTTTATATGATCTGTAAGATTCATCGATTCAAAGTGCTTATTTTTGAAAAAAATTGGTTTCAAAATAAAATTTTTAAAAAAGCTAATTTTGAAAAAAAATGCTTTTTCTTCAAAATAACTTAAAAATTGTTACAGATACCAAAAGTCTTAAACAATAAAAAAAGTCGGCTTTACTTTTCTGAATACTTTGTATTTTTTGTTTTTATGTAAGACAAAAATTGGTCAAGATTCGGTGTTTCTAAATTTGCGTACACTCGTGATAAGTCACTCGTTCAAGCCCTTTCAACTACAGATCTTTCAAAAATAAGGACTTTGAACCGATGAAACTTACAGATCGTATGATGAATATATACGCGAGTAAAAACCTTGTGAAGTGATAACAATTAAGTTCATTTGAATTGCTAATTAGGGGGTGATTTTCCCGATTTCTTACCAAAAAAGGGACCAACTTTATTTTCAGCGTAACTTGTTTACTTTTAATGCTAAAAAATTTTTTAAAAAACAAAAATAAGCATTTTTTGAACAGTTTAAAAAAGTTAAAAAGAGTTTTTCCCAAAAAAGTGCTTCGTTTTTTGATTATGGCACGCTAAAATATACGATTTGGAATTTGACGAATATGAACTTATTTTTCATTAGCTATAACTCTGCTTCTACTAGGTACAGTGACCTAATATATACACCAACTTTTTCAATTTTTTACGTGCTATATTTTTGTTACGAATTTTTTCCACCATATACTTACTTTTTGAGTTATTTGCGAAAAACCGTCTGAAAAAGTGGTTATTTTGTAGAAAAATTAACATATTCACTCGCAAATAACTCGAAAAATATTAACTTGGTGAAAAAACTTTATAGAACAAAAGTTGCTTAGAATTAGTCATTTTATCCATTTCCGGACTTATTTTGAACATATATTTTTCACCCGCAAAAGGGGGTGAAACTCACTTCCAGGGTAAAAGCACACATCAGCAGAATATCACTTTTTTTCTTTGACTTGTTAGCTATGTGTTTGCCAAATTTCATGTCAATCCAAGCAGTTCTTTAAAATTTAGTTTTTTTTTTTTATTAGAAAAAAGAAGTCGCATCCACCAAAAGGTTATTAGCGACGGAACAAAATATAAATAACAAAAGTAAACAACTACAGGTTGTACAGAATGTTTATGGATTTTAGATAATTAACTATATTTATTGTCGCAGGAATAGTTTTGACCTAGAGCCTGTGGTAGAGCGTTTGGGATCTTGTAGCGCTCTCTTTCTTGGTCATATTTACTACAAACTATTAAAAAGTGTTCGACTGTTAATCGGACGTTACACTGATTGCATATAGGTGGATTACTCTTTGTGAAAAGGTAAGAGTGCGTTAACCTGGTATGTCCTAGACGTAAACGCCAACCGCAATTTGTTCTCGTCTATTGCGCGACGATGGAAACCACTGAGACACATTATTTTTTATTTTATTTAACTTAGAATTAGATTGAGACCACTCATTTCGCCACAAACACAACACTTTATTTTTAAAATAAGCTTTTAAGTCACTGGAAACACACTTGTCTATCGGCTCCGAAAAATCACTTAAAATTGCCTCTCGTGCAGTCCTGTCAGCTTCTTCATTTCCTGTTATTCCGACGTGTGAGGGAACCCATACAAATTGAACGCTTCTTCCATGTTCATGAGCTTGGGAAAGACCATGGAAAAATCCATCAATGTTCCATTGAAGTATCGAGTTGAATGTTGTTAACAGATTCGGAGTTAGATGATACTGAGCAATTATCTACAGAAGAGTCACTGTCTAAGTCAGAAATCTCTTTCCCTAAATGGTTAAGAAGTTTCTTTTGAAGTTTTGTAAACTTAGTTTTTGTAGATCTATCATTTGCATATTGATAGCTGCTTTGTAAAAGATAGAGTAAACCAGGCATATCAGTTGTAAATTCTTTAACGACGCTAATAGTGTCGGGGGAGCCTTGGACATTATCAATCAGTAAGGACAATTGGTGGTAATTTAAAACGAATGGTGGGGTATGATTATCAATAAAATTTTCAAGAGTTTCCCGTGTCGATGGGACTTTAGATGAGCGCGGTTTTTTTGGTTTAGAAGATTTGGGTTTTGCAAACAGATTTTGTGATGAAATTGCTGAGTCTGAAGGAGGAGTATCGATCTCACCAATACTGCGTTTTATGGAAGAACTTGCGTTTTCGCAAGTGCTATTAGAGTTTCCACTTAGATGTTGTGGCTTTATTACCTTTGGAAGTACTGGAGCAGACTCATTGGTAATGACAGAAGTCGAGCTTGAAGTTTTGATTGTAAGGTTGGTTGAAATGGTTGTTTCGGAAAGTTGTGGTGATGTATCAGTTTTATTGGAGTTTTCTGCAGTTGTATCTAATGGAAGAGGTGCTGATAGATTGGAGGATATTGCTTTAGGAGTTTGTGAAAACGGTATTGCCGCTGAATGTGGATGACTGAAAGTGTTGCTATGAGTAGGAGTATTAGTAATTTAAAAAACCAATACAGAAGTAAAAACTTCGAGATGTATTCTGGTATAAAATCGTTTATTTAAAACTATAAAATGTCATCGATTGCAGAACGTTTTCGTTCTAAACAGAACATCTTCAGTGCATAGAATGAAGTATTTCCACGTTAGTTTAAAGCAAAAGGTTAAAAATGTGACTGTTAAAATGAAAAATGTGGGAATACTTACATCCTGCCGAGTATTTTGAAACTAGCACACTGTAAATAGTGTTAACATCATCATATATGGTTTACATAATGTAATATGTTAAAATGTTATGACTACAAGTCGATGTTAATGGATAAAGTGGAACACATGCTAAAAGGGTGCCATGGTTCCCTGCTCGAAGATGCTAGGTACTTGCCAATTCAATGGACACAGACCAACTGAGAAATTATGAAGTGGATTTACAATTTGACAAGGGTGACATGACATGACAAGATAAAGCCAATTTTTGGTTAAAGTTTCATTTGATTTTGGATTTTTTAATAAAATGCGAAGGTTTGTCTGCAAAAATAATTTAAATTATTTAAATAATAAAATCTACTGTAAAGTTTAAATTAGCAACTCTCTATTCCAGAATAACTTATAGATTCATTAAATTTAATGCAGATATATTACATGGTTTAAGTTGTGACGTCATCGGATGTGAAATGACGAGATGAAAGTTGAGTTTTGTTGAAACAAGGAAATACACTACATAATAAAAGATAATTAGACTTGCGTGGAAAAACAAAGCTAAACAAGCCGAAAAAACCAGAATTTAAGAGTATTTTTATGTGATGTAATGTTGGTTGCCTAACAAGGCAAGCAGGCAACAGGTTGAAGGTAAACGGTAGAATATTGCGAGAAAACAGTATATATACAAAAGGTGGCTATTTATTGTGTTAAATTTATTATTATACTATTGTAATGAATAATTATGTCTGTTAAAAGTTGGAAAATAGTTGATAACAAAATTAAATCACTAAAGATTACTGTTAGTGAGGTAGATATATGTGTGAAGGATATGATTGTAAGTATATAGTATTGTGAAATGAATAAAAGTATGTAATAATATAATAAAATTAAACTATGTGACATAAAGTCTAATTCATCTTTATGTAGTTTTGAAAGGACTGAATGAATTGGAAGTAATGTATCTTGATAGTCTACCAACGTAGAATAGTGAATAAAATAATTAGAATGAGAGCTACCAATATAGGTCAAATTGTGGGTTGGTGTCAGTATGTAAAGAAGAATCTAAATTGAATGAGTATATGAATAGAAAAGTATGAGATTGATTTCTATTGGTGATAGTGGAGTAAACAGACTGAACTAAATGAAATATATTTAAGTGCAGAACTTTATGAACGTATGTGATTGCAACTGAAATCAAACAAATGAAAAATGTGAAAAAATTTTATTTTAAATTGGGATAAATAGATATTGGAAGTTGCCTGATATGAATGAAATGAAAAGATAGATGAAAAAAGAAGAATAGTGAATGCAATAAAACTTAAATGTAATAGTCTGAAAGAAGTTTGACTGAATGGGTCGTAATGGATATAGGTGTGCAGTATCCTATTGTTAAGTAAAGTCTAAGAATCTAAAAAGAAAGAAGTGACAGAATGTTACTAAGTAAGGAAAGTGATATATATGACAGACTAGAGTGATTGGATGTATGGTGTTTTTTATTATTGTAAGCGGAGATGAGAGAAAATGAGTAAGTAACATAACAGGCAACAGGATAAGTGAGTGTGAAGAACATTCCAAAGAGACAATAAACCAGACCGATTTAAGGATTAATAATAAGAGCCATTTAAATAAATTATGAAAGAAATGGTGAGATGAGATATAGAGGACCTGAAAAAGAGACAGAGACACAAGGTCAAACCAGAAATGACTAGGAGTGGAGAAAAATATGAAGGATAGGAAAATAGAAGAATCAAAACTGTGTTAGGGATGGGATAGTGGGGGAGGCAGTAATGAAGTTGAAAAGAAATTGCAAGTTGAGATATGTGTTAATGGGTGATTAGTATGGAAAGAGAAGATTGTTATAAACTAGTGGGGTAGTGGAAAAAGAGGGGGAGGGGGAAATGAAGAATAGGAGTAAAGGGGAAGGGGGGTGAGGGGAATAATGAGAGAAAACTAGGGTTGGATTAAGGGAATAGTTGTCGATGGATAGGAGTAAAAGGACGATTTAAAGTTGTTTGACGATTAACGCAATTGGGGCTGGTCCTCATGTCTCTGGAAATCTCAAGGTCCTCGTACAAATCCAGGCGTAGATTGTTTCTGTCTTGGATGTTATGAATTAATTTAACACCATCAGGGATGTTAAGATGATGATTATTAACTTTTAAATGATGGGAAAAGGCTGATGTAGTGTCTCTTTTAGAATGTTCAGCAGATCTGGTTGAGAGTGATCTGTAAGTCCTGCCGATGTAAGAGGCATCACAATCAGAACAAGTCAGTCTATAAACACCACTACGATTCATATAGTGTATTGTATCCTTAGTATTTGTCAAAAAGTGGCCAAGGGTATTTCCAACTTTGAAAGAAATATGTATATTCTCAGAAGAGTTAGATACAATACGTTTAATCTTTTCAGATAGATGTGGGTTATGATATGGTAGTGACCTGTAAATAGCAGAAGAGGAAGATGACTGATGGAAAGCAGAATTTTGAAGCAATTAAGATTCTCTTTTACGGATGAGTTTATCTATTATAGAGGGATCGTAACCATTGTTGACAGCTATTTGTTTTATAATGTTGAGTTCTTTGTTGAATGAATCTGTTGACATAGGTATAGAGAAAAGTCTGTGTATGAAGCTTCTAAAAGCTGCTAGTTTGTGTGATAGAGGATGATTAGAAGAAAAATGAATTACATGGTCAGTTTGGGTGGGTTTACGAAAGATACCAAAGTTGAATTGGTTGTTAAGTCTGGTAATAGATAAATCAAGGAAATTAATGGCCTGAGAAGATTCTAGTTCCATGGTAACCATACATCCAATCACTCTAGTCTGTCATATATATCACTTTCCTTACTTAGTAACATTCTGTCACTTCTTTCTTTTTAGATTCTTAGACTTTACTTAACAATAGGATACTGCACACCTATATCCAGTACGACCCATTCAGTCAAACTTCTTTCAGACTATAACATTTAAGTTTTATTGCATTCACTATTCTTCTTTTTTCATCTATCTTTTCATTCCATTCATATCAGGCAACTTCCAATATCCATTTATCCCAATTTAAAATAAAATTTTTTCACATTTTTCATTTGTTTGATTTCAGTTGCAATCACATACGTTCATAAAGTTCTGCACTTAAATATATTTCATTTAGTTCAGTCTGTTCACTCCACTATCACCAATAGAAATCAATCTCATACTTTTCTATTCATATACTCATTCAATTTAGATTCTTCTTTACATACTGACACCAACCCACAATTTGACCTATATTGGTAGCTCTCATTCTAATTATTTTATTCACTATTCTACGTTGGTAGACTATCAAGATACATTACTTCCAATTCATTCAGTCCTTTCAAAACTACATAAAGATGAATTAGACTTTATGTCACATAGTTTATAATTTTATTATATTATTACATACTTTTATTCATTTCACAATACTATATACAATCATATCCTTCACACATATATCTACCTCACTAACAGTAATCTTTAGTTATTTAATTTTGTTAACAACTATTTTCCAACTTTTAACACACATAATTATTCATTACAATAGTATAATAATAAATTTAACACAATAAATAGCCACCTTTTGTATATATACTGTTTTCTCGCAATATTCTACCGTTTACCTTCAACCTGTTGCCTGCTTGCCTTGTTAGGCAACCAACATTACATCACATAAAAATACTCTTAAATTCTGGTTTTTTCGGCTTGTTTAGCTTTGTTTTTCCACGCAAGTCTAATTATCTTTTATTATGTAGTGTATTTCCTTGTTTCAACAAAACTCAACTTTCATCTCGTCATTTCACATCCGATGACGTCACAACTTAAACCATGTAATATATATGCATTAAATTTAATGAATCTATAAGTTATTCTGGAATAGAGAGTTGCTAATTTAAACTTTACAGTAGATTTTATTATTCAAATAATTTAAATTATTTTTGCAGACAAACCTTCGCATTTTATTAAAAAATCCAAAATCAAATGAAACTTTAACCAAAAATTGGCTTTATATTGTCATGTCATGTCACCCTTGTCAAATTGTATATCCACTTCATAATTTCTCAGTTGGTCTGTGCCCATTGAATTGGCAAGTACCTAGCATCTTCGAGCAGGGCACCATGGCACCCTTTTAGCATGTGTTCCACTTTATCCATTAACATCGACTTGTAGTCATAACATTTTAACATATTACATTATGTAAGCCATATATGATGATGTTAACACTATTTACAGTGTGCTAGTTTCAAAATACTCGGCAGGATGTAAGTATTCCCACATTTTTCATTTTAACAGTCACATTTTTAACCTTTTGCTTTAAACTAACGTGGAAATACTTCATTCTAGGCACTGAAGATGTTCTGTTTAGAACGAAAACGTTCTGCAATCGATGACATTTTATAGTTTTAAATAAACGATTTTATACCAGAATACATCTCGAAGTTTTTACTTCTGTATTGGTTTTTTAAACTATGGTATACAGCCAACTATTGGGATTTTCCCATTGATTTTTTATTAGTAATTTCTTGGTCATGGAGATTTGTAGGTGTAGGTGATATGCTCGGATTTGATAATGCATACCTTGATGACTGCTGAGTATTTGGTAACTTGTGTAATATACTTGTTGGATCTGTTTGATTTGGTACTTCATTGTTTGAATCAATATGAGTTGATTCCGTTAGTGAACTGTTATTGCATTGGGATGATATGTGTCCTGTATTTTTGCAAATAAAGCAGGTGAGTGTACCTTGTGACAAAAATATGCGGTAAGGTGTTTGGTCGAAATTTATTAGAATAGAATCTGGAATTCGTGATGTTATAGGGCTTACATAAACTTGCCTCCGAAAGCTCAATATGTGACTATATTCGGGAAGAGTTGAGCTAATTTTCAGAAATGTTATTGGGGAAATAAGCTTTAAACCAATATTCTGTAATTCTTCAACTAATACTTGATGAGGAATTGACGGGCAGACACCAGACAAGACTAGTCTTTCTGCTGGAGAGACAAGTCTCCGTGCTGTTACAACTTCGCCGAGTACTTCTATAGAGCCATGTTGTTGCATGAAATTATCTACTACGGTTTTGTTTGCCAAATACATGCAGATTCTATTATGAGATAATCTAGATGAAAAAATAATATTTTTTGGGTTGATTATTGTGCCCAACGGAATTAAATAATAATGCAGTTTAGCATTATCGATACAACTAAATACAATTGCTTGGGTCTTATTCGGAAAAGAATTTGAAGCGGCTGATGCATAACTGTTTGTGATATTCGAACGTTGATTTACTGGACTGGTTAGATCGGAAGGTGTGTTTACATTGTTTGAGGTCATTTTAAGCTGCGGTGGCGAAAGCTTTAGTCCGGCTCTGGTAAGTGACAAACCAACCGCATGCTAGCTAACCTCACAAAATGATTGAACGGTGGTGTATATTTATTATTTGACGTTTTCTTTTCACAATAATAAAGTAATAATTACGTATAGATGACTTACGTAGTAGTATCTAGTAGATAAACACTTTAATTTTAAAAAACTATTTAATAATACCACTTGTTTTAAGTAAAAACTGGGAGTACAATATCAGTACAACTTCACCATACCTTGCCAGGGCTTTAAAATTTAGTGGTTTTGCAATATTTTACCTTTAAATAACGTACTATTACCCTTTCTGAAAAATAGCAATAAATACAAAATAAGGGGGCAAAATAAGCCTGTTGTTTTTCAATGTTTTTTAACCATTTTGGTGGCACTTAGAAACTGAGTAATTTGCTTAGAAAATGCTTATAGCATACTTCGATACTATAGCATACTTCGATAGTATACGTCTACCAAATTTCATTCAAATGGACCTAATAGATTTTGCATATCAATGCATTGCAATCAATTTGCAATTAAATTTTTTTTTATTTCAAATTTTTAAAAACTTTCTGAACAAAAAGTAGTTAGAAGTTGGCTAACTTTTTTACATATTAAGAGGCGCTTTACCTATCTGATACGTTTTACAGAATTAATTTCGGAATATTTAAGCGGCCTCAGCAATGTTTTAAAATTATTAACAATTTTTTGGCTTACAAACAAATAGCTTTGTTTAACATTAAAAAAGTTAATTTTTAGCAATGCAAATAATTAAAACCGGCATGATTTGACTTAAGCCTTCAAATGCTGTAAGCAGAATTGCTATTATATTTTTGATCAAAAGTTATTTCGGAGTCAAAAATTGAAATTTTTCGATTTTTTTAAAGTTCAACCTCGTTTATCTCGAAAACTATCCATCCTACAAAAAAACTTGTGAAAACATTTTTTGCTTAGAATTACCCAAGACATACAAAAAATGTCTTATTTTGCGAAAAATTGCTGTTATGTAATTCCTCAAGTTCTTTGTTTACAATATTATCGACATCCGGATCAACTGTTACTCAAAAAATTTGTGTTCTACGGGTCAAAATATAAAAACATAAAAAATGTCAAAAACATATAAAAACTTGGGTAAGGCCATCTAAATAAAAGAGGCCGTTGTATCCCCTCCCTGGCCACAGCCCTAATTTGATTATAAGCTAAAAAATTGTTTATAATTTTAAAACATTGCTGAGGCTGTTTAAATACTCCGATTTTAATTCTGTAAGGTGTATTAGATAGGTAGAGTGCTTGTTTATATGTACAAAAATTAGTAAACTTTTAAATGGTCTACTTTTTGTTCAGAAAGTTTTTAAAAACTTTGAATATTAAAAAAAAATGGATTGCAAAATTATTATGCAAAATCTATTAGGTTGATTTTAATGAAATTTGGTGGACAGTTTAAGTGTATTATAAGTATTTTTTTAGCGAAATACCAAGGTTTTAAGTATAACCAAAGTGGTTGAAAAATGTTGAACAAAATCAGGCTTATTTTGCCCCCTTATTTTTTATTTATTGCTATTTTGCAGAAAGGGTAACAATTTAAGACATTTTTCACCAGTCCTATGTCCTAAAAATTTAATTATCTTTATTTTATTTATATACGACTTTGTTTCGTTTTAAAGTTATAAGCAAAGAAAGTAGAAAAAATTCGATGCTTTTCGAAATTTTTAAATAATTTAATTTTTTTATTAATGATCCGGGCATATTTGAGAAGGAGCATAAGTCAATTATAATTATTATTGAAGTTGTCACCTAACTTTATCTGCAAAAATCCAAATTCCACCTCTCACATCCACCTCAAAACAGATCCGCCCTGGTCTACAACTATTGTATTTTTTTTCCTGGATTATTCTTAGTAATTCTTTTTGTTTGTTCATGCATATTTAACTTGTACTAATCTTACCTTATCTTAGTCTGAGGATTTCGAGTTTTTACAAGGATAGATTTTTTTTCGAACCCCCCTTAACGAATTCCTTTACAGGGTACATTTACAGGGTACAAGGTTTCTCCTCATGGGATTTTATGACGCGCTTGAGTAACTGCAAAAATCCTCGGTTGGACCCCTCTACCATAAGTACTTTTGTAAAATTTAAACGCAGAATGAAGATTACATTATTACCGAGGGCCGAGGGTCCCTTAGAATAACCAAACAGTTTCTTTTGAATTAGATTATTTGAAATTTAAAATCGCATTAAATTCTCTCTTTTTTTTTCACCCCTGTAACTTATTAAAATAATCATTATATATAAGTTTTCAGAGACTTTATGCCCTCGGTAACAATGCAATTTTTCATTCTACGTTTAAATGTTTCAAAAATACTTATTACATTAGTTTTCTCAGTATTCAAAAAAAAATTAATGTATTTAAATAGCATTGGACCAATATTTTGCGCCTATCCCTTAAATAAATTGAGAAAAATAAAATTGTGTTCATATTGCTTTTAGTCCAACTTATTCGCATCCGGGTTCGTATTTGCCCTGCAATTATAAGATAAAAGTATGGATCATTTGCGTTTTAATCTAAAACAAACAATTACCAAATAGAAATTCCAAAATAGACTCTATATATAAAATGATGAAGACATATTTGAACATCTGATGATTATCGTAATAATCCTTATCATTTTTATATTGAACCTTAATAAAGACAATGTTCTTATCAAGGTTTAACTGGTATAAATAAAGGAAAAAATTATACAATTTTTATAGTTTTAAACTCCTATTTACTTAGTTTTGTATCAAAAATAGTAAAACTGTCATTATTTATCTTAGTCTTAACAATAGCCATACATCTTATTAACGTATGTATCTTATTGCAATAAACTACTTATTTTCTGCTTAACATTTAGTCTATTCGATTATAGTTTTTTTGTTAAACTTATGGTGAACTGCTCTTTTAAGGTTGTAAACAAATTCATATATCTTGCCTGTATCATGACCAATAAATGAGTTAATAACGAAAATAAAAGAAGAATAGAAGAATATTCCTAGCGAATTTATGTTAGTTTGTATAGAGCAAGCAGCTAAATAACAGAATCCAAGAAATCAAAGAAATCAAATAAACCAAGAAATCAACGTAGTACTACAGTCGAACCCGCTTATTGGAATAGCCTTCGTGCGAAGCATAAGTATAAGTATTCCTATAACTGGGATATTCTAATAACCGATCATTAGTAGCTACTAGAAACGTTTCGGGAACTCAAATTTCTATTCTAATATTCTAATAAGACTTATGAGACTTATTCTACCAGTGCTTTTTGCAGCTTTAAACGATATAAATAAATGTACCTACATAAACCAAAAAAAAAGCGAGAAGGGCCTATAAGAACCTTAATAGTACCTGTTGTTACATTTGGGATGGAAACAACAACGATTAACCAGAAAGAGGAAGATGGCCTTCTGAAATTTGGAAAGAAAAATAATGAGAACGATACTGGACCACAATGTAACAAGAGAGGAAAAATACGAATAAAAACAAAATTCAGGTACATAAAATCTCTTCGTTTAGAATACGTTGAGAAGGATAACTAAATGGACACCACTACCCAAGTAGCACAATGAAAACCTTTTAGTTTTATTTAAGGTTTATAAAGGTTTTATTGTGGTAAATAAGAAGATAATGGTTTTAAAGTTACCTTGTAGATATACTGCCAGAACTTTAAAACTGTTAAGCATTTGTCACTAGTTTTAAAGTATCTAATAAGAGTATCTTCTTCTTCTTAAGGTGCCGAGACCGCTTGTCGATCGTTGGCTCTCATGTTGCCCAGCATATTAACAATCATTGTCCTATTTACAACCGCACGAAATAGTTCAGTGCTAGTTTTCCCAAACCATTGGCGTAGGTTTTTAAGCCAAGAAGTTGTACGACGGCCCACACTTCTTTTTCCCATTATTCTACCTTGCATGACAAGGTGAAATATATATTGGAATAATAATTGGAATATATAACATCGAACCATTCTTATGCGAAGTTCCAAATTTAGATCATGACTACACAGGATTTTTTTAAATTTCATAAAACTTGTTCTTGCTTTGGCAATTCTACTTTTTATTTCTGTACTAGGGTTCCAGCTTTCATTAATATGAGTACCCAGATATACAAGATTACTTACTCGTTCAACTGAGTCATTACCGATTGTTACGTTATAGTTATTATTATTTACGGCTGCCTGTTTACTAATAACCATAAACTTTGTTTTTCTTGCGTTGAGTTTGAGTCCATATATCTCGCAGAATGCCACCATTCGGTTCAATAACGCTTGAAGATGTTCAATCGATCCAGTCAGCAATAAGGTGTCATCTGCGTATCTGATATTGTTCATAAGCATACCATTAACCTTCGAGTGGTAACGTACGGTCCCTGACGCCGACGTAGCGGATTTTTCGCGGTAAAACTCAAATGCGCATTTTTTTTTGTCCCCGCGGCCAGGTAGCTTTCAAATTCTCATCACACTATTTAGTCTTGAAAAATCTGTGGCCAAGTGTGGATAGTTCATATGTTATTTGACCTGACGGTGTGAGAGACCGAGGTTACCATTTGTGTTATACTTAACGGCAAGTTTTGTCGTTTTTGGCGCATAGTCAGTTTAAATAATAGATGCTAATTTTAGGAGTTGCATATGAATATTGATTATGAAAGAGAACAAATCACGTTGCAACAACTTTTTGACGAAATTGTTGCTAATTCCGAACCAGAACCGTACAGTGCGGTGCAGTGGAGTGTATAAAAAAATGAGGAAACAAACGGACAATAGTTTCAGTTTGTGTTGGACATTTGTTGAATAATTTTATTTTTTTTGTGACATTTCAACCCTTGTCGATATGTTTGTTGATACTTTGTATTCAAAAACTTGATATGTTTTTGTAAATTGTTTGTCAATTATGTTACTATCTAAAAGAAGCCACTTTTTTTTAATGTGCATTTTTTTCCCGAATATAAATAAATATTGATCATTTCTTACTATATTTTTATTTAAGTATAGTTATATTAAACATTTAGTCACATCAAAATATTAACACAAAATCACAACCTAAGATATTCATTATTAAAAAAGTCGGTGTCGTAGACCGACGTTACCAACTATGTTACAAGAATTCACGTTACCGGCGGAAGGTTAATGAGTATACCCTCTTTTGCGTTCTCCAAAACTTCATTTAAGATTGTTTCAGCATACAGATTAAACAACATTGGTGACAATATACAGCCTTGTCGAACTCCACGCTTGATTTTTACTTCCTCAGAGCACTGATTCGCAACCCTAACACATGCAGTATGGCCCCAATACAAATTTGCGATTATTCTAATGTCCCTACCGTCCAGACCGGTAGTTTTGAGAATATGTAGCATTTTTTCATGGCGAACTTTTTCAAAGGCCTTTTCAAAATCAATCGCGCACATGAAAACGTTATGATTTACATCTCTGCATCTTTGAATTAAAACTTGGGTTGCGAATAGTGCATCACGCGTTCCAAGGCCACAGCGAAAACCGAATTGAGTACTTGAGATTCTTTCCTCAATTTTTCTATATGTTCTTTGATGAATTATTCTGAGAAACGTTTTCAATACATGACTTATTAGGCTGATGGTGCGATAGTCGCTGCATTTTGTGGCTCTATGTTTTTTTGTTATTACAACAAATGAGGATTTAAGCCAATCTTTAGGAATTTTTCCGCTTTCGTAGATTAAGTTGAATAATTTCGTAAGTATCTTAATGCCCTCGGCACCTAAAAGCTTTAGTGTTTCTACGTAAATCGCATCTGGTCCGATCGCCTTGCCGTTTTTTGCGTTCTTTATAGCGTATTGCACTTCTTTCTTAGTTATTGGAGGACCGCTTATGTCATTTAGCGTTTCTAGTTCGCTTCTTTCATCATCGAATAATTCCTTTATATATTCTGTCCATCGTATTAGTTGATCTTCAATATCGATTAAAATTTTGCCGTTTTTATCTTCGATTAGTGGAGGATTACATTTTTTATTCAGTCCTGAAACTTCTTTCAGTTTTTTGTGCATATTGAATGCGTCATAGATACGCTCGCAGTTCTCAATTTCTTTACATTGTTGTTTATGCCACTCTGATTTAGCTGATCTTATTTTTATTCGAATCATACTGTTTAGCTTTTTGTATTCTGCCAGATTAGCATTCTTATATTTTCTTCTTGCATCCATTAAATTCAATATCTCCTCCGTCATCCACTGTTGCATATTCCTACGTTGATTTTCCATTAGATGGTCTTTTTGGACTATTTCCAATGTTTCTTTGCATGACTCCCATAATTGTTCTTCTGAATTTTTATTTCCCAATTTCTGAAACTGATCTTCTAATTTATCGGTTACTATTAATTTCACTTCCGCATTTGAAACTTTATCTTTGCTGATCCTAGGAGATATTTTGGGTTTTTAATCTTTTTAAATTTAAATTTTTAAACTTAAAAAGAAGAAAAATAAGAGTATCAATCAGACTAATTAATCTTAATAGATAATTTGTCTTATTGTAGTTTTAAAATGGTTTCTTCTCAAACAAGACAACACATATGCGGAAACGAAATTTAATATAAGTGAGAACTTAAGGAAACGCAAAGAACATAGTTCAAAAACTCTACCTATTGACAAAAAATGGGGAAAATTCCACATGCCCTAGTGTCAGTTGGAAAAGAAACCCTCAAAGCGGTTAGAGAAAAAACAAAAACCTTGGATGAGAGTAGAAATTCTTGAACTTATGGAAGAACGAAGAAAACATAAAGCAAAAGACCTAAATAAATACAAAGAAATTCAGACAAATATCAGAAAGAAAATTCGGGAGGTAAAAGAAAGGGTGGCTCTCCGACAGATGAAAATAAATAGAAGATCTGGATAACAAGTATGATAGCTTTAATCTTCCCAAAAAATCAAAGATATGACAGGTTCTAGAAAAAGCACAACAACGAATACCCTTAAAAATGATAAAGAGGATATTCTTACTGATATGAAGGAGAGATTGTGTCACTGGACCAATTACATCCAACAACTATTTAATGATAAAAGAGAAGAACTGTCATTAGAAATCACAGAAGACACCGGACCACCAATATTAGGAGAAGAAAACATCTATGCTATACAAAACACAACAGAGGGTAAGGCTACTGGACCAGATGATGTGTTCATCGAATTACTAAAACTTGTTGATGAAGATGTTATTGATATAATGGTTGAACTCTTTAATCTGATATATCACGCTGCCACAACACCCGGACAATGGCCGCAATCGACCTTTGTAGAAATTCCCAAAAAATCAAAAGTGCAACAACCTGCTCACATCACAGAAAAATAGCTTTAATGAGTCACACACTTAAAACATCTTTGAAAATCATACACAGCAGAATTGTTAAAACTCTTAAGTATGAAATTAGTGACACACAATTTGTATTAGAAATGGTATGAGCACAAGAGATGCTTTGTTCGGCTTGAATGTGCTGGCCCAGAGAAGCATGGACATGAATCAGGATATGTACTTATGTTTTGTAGACTTTGAAAAGGCATTTGATAAGGTTCAACATAAAAAGCTTATGTATATTAAAACGTAAAAATATTGACAGTCGTGGTATGAAAATTATATCTAATCTATATTGGAATCGAACTGTCAAGGTAAGAGTTGATAACCAGAACACCCAAAATATCAAAATACAGAGAGAAGTCCGTCAGGGTTGCCTGCTGTGCCCACTACTCTTCAATGTCTACAGTGAAACGGTATTTCAAGAAGCGCTTTCAGATTCAATAGCAGGTATAATTTAAAGAAAACTAACCGGCCCTGATAGTGAGCAAATCTTACAGCCTTATATCGGTCCCGACACATTTATAAATTCAAGTAGTTAAAAGTTGAAATATAATTTAATTTTTATACTGTTTGCAAGATAAAGTTTAAATGTGATAGTGTGTTAAAAAACCAACGATTCTGTGAGTACAAAATTACATTATTTATACCTAACCAATCAGAAGTTAAAAGGCAATATTTAATCGATTTCAATCCAATTTATCGATTATCGACAACAACTTTTTGCTGATTCAAGTAATTAGGCTGCCGTCAAATTTTGTTAAGTGGCCAGGTCCGGCTTCGGATCCACTGTTCCAATGCATGTAAATTTTCAACGAGACGATGGCTGAACCGGAGTGGACTACTACTTCACGAAATACACCGACTACGTCACATATCTCTTACTCTCAAGCATTAAACAGTTTTAAACATCCTTCAAAAGACCAAGGTATCATACTCTCAACCATACAAGGAATACAAGATTTTGAATATGTAAAAGCTGTTGGATCAATAGTACAGCCCAAAAATGTTATTTGGGCATCCAAAATCGCAAACAACCGCATCTGCATCTATCTCTCGTCTAAATATATAGTTGACCAATTTCTTAGCTCCCACAAACATGTAATTATTGACGGCAACCAAATTGAAGTAAGAAGACTAATAACTCCTGCCCAGAGATTAATCATATCTAGTGTATCTCCTACTATACCTAATAGCATAATTGAAGAGCACCTAAAAACTATGAGTATAAAATCTGTCTCCAACATGACGTTTCTACGAGTAGGTATGCAAGACCCGGAATACAGCCACGTGCTTAGCTTTAGAAGACAAATCTTCATAAATCCTTTAGAAAATGAATCGATTTCTGACTCATTCGTAATTCCTTTCGACCATACATCATATCGAATATACATTTCCATAGACGGTTTAAACTGCTCCAGATGCAAGACGGTCGGACATCAAGATTCTGACTGTCCTTCTTTATCATCACTAAGTAGTCCAATTAATCAAATGGAAACTGAACATCAAGCGAACATACATAACTCTGCCAATGAAGAATATAGTCAGCTAGAAGAACAACCACTAACAGAACACGAAAAAGATACCCAGATATTAAAGAAACCGGAACCTAACACCACACTAAATCCCAAATTAACATCACCCACAAACGACCAAACTACTTCCTCGCAAACAAACAAAGAACTACAGATTTTGTCACAACCACAAATATCCCAAGATTTAATAACTGAAAGCGATAGAAATCCAACATCAAAAAATAAATTTCCAAACACAGACCCGATTGAAATAACAACTAATCCACCAATCCAAAAAACTCAGACAAACACTCTAAAAATCGACCTAGAAAATAAGACACAGCATATAAACACAGACAAAGCACAAAACAAACGCACAATATCCCAAATCTCTCCAACAGCTACTACATCTATAGAGGAACCTACTTTCATAACACCAAAAAATAAAGAGAAAAAGTAAAATCAGATCGAAATATCACAACAAAAAAAAAACACTGGAGGAAATGCTAAGTTACACTAAAATATTATTTGACAACCCAAACTCCAAGTACCCCATAACTTACGAACAGTTATTAGACTTTTTTGAAAACTGTGAGAACGCAGCAGACCCTTTGAGTATCGCAAAAATGTATACAGAAGAGACAACAGAAGTCATAGATCTATTTATCTGACATATACCCTTACCTGAAGGATCGAAACATTAAAGTCAAATACACTAGAATAAGAAATAAAATAGTAAAACAAGACATTCACACTGACTTAGACAGTGACGCATCTACAGACACTTATTAATACATCATCTTCAACTCTCTAATTCAATGGAATCTGATTAAAAAAGAACTTAAAAACATTTCAAATAAGAACATCCAAGTTCACTTTTTATGGGTGCCTTCTCATGTCGGAATTGAAGGTAATGAAATGAAGTTGTAGATAAGCTAGCTAAAAGTGCTTCAACTAACCCTGTGTCCGAAGAAAGTAACAAATTGGTGCAAAACGATTTAAAACCACTCTTAAAACAAAAAATAATTCAAAAATGGCAACAAACTTGGAACAACACTCCATCAAGACTGTACGAAGTAACAAACACCCACATCTTTGGAAACCAAGAATAAAAGACAGAAGACAACAAGTGATACTTACCCGTCTCCGTACCGGTCACACAAGACTTATTCATGACTACTTACTACAACGCAAAAATAAACCAGTGTGTGAAATGTGCAACAGTGATCTAACGGTAAAACATTTTTAATCCAGTGTCCCAAATATAACAGTGAACGACGGAAGTATAACATACCCAACTCCCTAAAAGAGGCCCTAGAAGAAAATACAGATACTAAATAGCTATTTGTATAACAAGGGAGGAAAGTGCTACTTTTCCTCCCGAGAATGAAGTTTACTGCCCGACGCGTAGCGGAGGGCAGTAATCATTCAAGGGAGGAAAAGGCACTTTACTCCCATGTTATACATATGGTTTTTCCACCTTCCTCAAATAACAAGTCATTTTTTTATTTTTACTTAATTTATTTATGTGACTAACCAACAAAATTTATTAGAACTAAAACTAGCAAGTAGGTACAATATAACTGTCAACTGTCAAATATAAGTCAAATTATTAATGTAAACATTGTTAAATCAAAATAACAATTTACTGTTTTTTACCATTCTGCAAAATAATTCTGTTTTATAAATAAACGTTAAATGTATAGATACTTACGTAATAGAAAATAGATATAGTACAGGGCGTCAATAAGTTATATTTCATGAATGACGTCACTTTTACTTTTCCTCCCTAGGGAGGAAAAATATTTTCCTCCCTAGGGAGGAAAAGTACAACTTTGCTCCCTACAATCAGGTCCGGAAAAGTATACTTTCGGTAGAGGTAGGTGGAAAAAATATTTTCGTACCTTAAAGACTGTCAAATATTCAAAAGATCTAAAACCCACATTGTAACAAACATATCATTATTAACTTATGTATATACATTGTTTATATAAATTATTGTTACATTAACCTAAATGCGCTAATGACCCTGCATGGTCGATGCGATATTATAATAATAAAAAAGAAAACTAAATGCATGATCATGACTAAATCAGCACACGCAAACATCCAATTAACTATTGAAGATACTGTAATTGAGAGTGAAAAAAAAACTAAAATAAAATACAAAAATAATGCATTTATTTTAATATTAATATTAATATTTTTATGTAAAATGTATACACTATGTGTTCTTGATAAACATTAAGTAGTATAATATATTTATATTTTCTAACATAGTATGTACATTAGCTGTAATGAGTAGGTAAATAAGAAGTAAAAAATTGTAATAATATTATAATAACCAAGTTTCACTAATTGGCAATATCTTTAATACATTTACTTTTGATTGAGACTGGCTAAATGACCATAGTCCAAGCCAAAAAAAGGGAAAAAAAAAGTAATTGAGAGTGTGGATAACTAAAAATACTTAGAAAAATTGATAACATCAAATGTAGACCAAACTAAAGAAAATGAGACACGTATTGAAATATAAGGTTTATCATTCATTGAATTTAAAAAGTTTCTTTGTTGTCGGGATACAAGGTTAGAACTACGCCTAAGGATGCTTCGGTGTTACGTGTTCTCTACTCTTCCTTATGGCTTGGAAGCGTAGACATTTAAACAAATCCATCTTAATAAGTTGGCCGCCTTTCAATTTTGGTGTTACAGAGGAATCCTACGAATATCATGGATTCAAAGAATGTCAAATGTGGAAGTTACTAGAAGAATAGGAAATGGAGCGGATATAATATTGACTTTGACTATCAAAAGACGAAAATTTGAGTACTTAGGACATGTGATGATAGTGCAAAAATACTCATTATGTATTACAACTGTGTATCTCAACTTCCGATCTCTATTTGCTAAAGGCGACGATAATGAATCACCAACACCTGAAGTTACAACAAATGAAGAAATAAACATCGAGGAGGGAGAGGTAAAGGAAGCATTAAGAAAATTAAAAAATTAAAATTTCCAGGAGGGGACACAATATCGAACGAACTCCTAAAGTACGGAGGACAAGATCTAAGTAAACAGCTATTAAAACTAATACAAAAAATAATAGAACAAAACAAAATACCACAAGAATGGAGATCAAGCATCCTAATACCTTTCTTCAAAAAAGGAGACAAATCGGACCCGGAGAATTACAGAGGAATTAGCTTATTAAACACAACATTAAAATTAACAACCAAAGTGATAACAAACAAATTGAATGAAATTATAACATTAGCAGAAGAACAACAAGGTTTTAGGTCGGGAAGGCCATGCACTGACGCTATATTTATAATGAGGCAAGTTCAAGAGAAATCATTGGAATACAACAAACCGGCATATTTATGTTTCGTGGACCTTAAGAAAGCATTTGATAGGGTCACATTAAAGGACGTTATCCATTTGTTATAAGAGAGGTACCTCTAGGAATAATTAAAACGATCGAAAACATCTACCAGAACAACACAATAAAAGTAAAAGTGGAAGATGAACTAACTGACCCAATTGAAGCTGGCAATGGGATGACAGGGGATCCTTGAGTCCTTTATTGTTCAACCTGATCATGGACGAAATAATAAAAAAAGTAAGAACTAAAAAAGGACACCAAATGGGAGAAAAACAACTTAAAATAATCTGCTATGCCGACGATGCAATACTAATCTCTCAAAGTGAAGATGATTTACAACGTATGCTGCACCACTTCAACAAATCGCCAGAAAAGGACCAGGCAACACTCCTTATGGAAAAGTGGTCCCGGTCAAATTTGATGAAAGTTTGGTCAATGATACTTCTTGATGTGTAGATTAAAAAAGTCCATGGCACCTGGGTCTGAATAACTACTATTCTCGAGTTACAGCCTTCTGAAGTTATTGGATTCGGGTGCTCGGTTTACGTTAAGTGCACTAATTTACGGTCAAGTGAACGAAAATATTTATTATTAGAAAAAGAGAAACTCATGTTCTTTATACATGCTTGCGTGTTGTATATGAATTTGTGGTCAAAAATAGTTGGATCGTATTTTAGTCTTCAGAAAACCTCCGAAAAGTCTTCAGAAAACTAAAGAAGTGCGGTATAAAAGATCGATATAAGCATTATCATGTTTTCATGAATGCTTCTCAGTTATGCAATACCAGCAAAACTGCAGTTCGGCTTTATCTGTAGAAAACTAATGAACAGTGGCGGATCTATAGGGGATAGGGGTAATTCCACCGGTAACACGTTCCAGAATTAACGAAATAACTTTATTTAACGAAAATGAAGGAGATGGAGCCATCAAAACACATTTATAACCAAAGAGCGGATAGTGTGACGAAAAGACGTTAAGCCCAGAGCACGGGCGCCCATATAAAAAATTTTAGGGGGGTGGCAAACGTGAAGATGTTGCACATTATATTTTGTATACTTTGAATAACCCTATATAATTCAAATCACCCGAAAAGCCAGGGGGTCATGGCCCCCTCTGCCCATGGGTATGGGCGCCCATGGCCCAGAGTACGATTTAAGGACCAGAGAAAATGAGTTACGGGTGTTAAGAGTACGAAATTGGAAAACCAAGGCGGAGGATAGAATGGAATGGAAGCTGATTCTCGAACAGACCGAGGTCCACCAGGGGTTCTACAGCCAATGATGATGAGCTTTTTAATACAAAATATTATGGAGAATAATTTTGTAGGGTTATTTTTATAACAACTATAATATTCATACTTAGGTATAATCATATAGAAGAAATGGTCAATGGAGAAGGCTTCATAATCATGATTTTGCTAACTTTCCTGTTTTCGACTTAGACTACCTAAAAGACTTTACGATTGGGATATATCAAATTAAACTGGCACCATCTTACATACAAGATAAAATAATAAGAAAAAATTATGAAGAGTTTTAAATTGATGAGAATATGGATGAACCGGGATTCATAAGAGTTCGAATATTTTCTAGGTTTCGGCAAGCTACAAAACACCAAGTATTCATTTCCTATACGGTTTATGAAGATAATGATGAAGATGAGCCTGTAGAAGAACCGATTAACGGGTACTACTGTACCTGTCAATCTGGTGCGAGAATTGTAGGTACTTGTGCTCATATCACCACTGTGTTATGGTTTTTAGGCTTTGCAAGACATCAACCCAATGTTAAGTATCCTGATAGGTCGTTAGTTAACACGACATATGATGCATCTAACCGATATCAGCAAAATGTTAACATACGAATAGTCGAAGATGATTTAAACCCGATTTTTCCATAGACAATTGTAATTAATATTTAGCATTTACAAACTACCATTTAGTTTGTTTTTTTTTGTATTGAAATCAAGTCCATGTTCTCTACCTGTCTTAAATCTGATATGCGGCTTAAGTTTCATGTCAATTAATGTATTTTTTTATGTTTCAACAATTTTTTCTTTAATTATTCTGGAACATGTTACGAGTGGAATTACCCCATCCCCCCTAGATCCGCCACTGTTCAGTAGTTTTCTAAAGATAAGGCGGAACTGTAGTTTTGCTGGTATTCCATAACTGAGAAGCATTCATGAAAACATGATAATGCTTATAGTTATATCGATCTAGCAGCACCTTTTGTACCTTACTTCTTTAGTTTTCTGAAGACTTTTCGGAGGTTTTCTGAAGACTAAAATACGATCCAACTATTTTTGACCACGAATTCATATACTACACGCAAGTATGTATGAAGACATGAGTTTCTCTTCTTCTAATAATAAATATTTTCGTTCACTTGACCGTAAATTAGTGCACTTAACGTAAACCAAGCACTCGAATCCAATAACTTCAGAAGGCTGTAGCTCGAGAATAGTAGTTATTCAGACCCAGGTGCCATGGACTTTTTTAATCTACACATCAAGAAGTATCATTGACCAAACTTTCATCAATTTTGACCTGGACCACTTTTCCATAAGGAGTGTTGCCTGGTCCTTTAACATGCTAGTTTCCTCACAACAGACAAAATGCATGGTTATAACAGCAGATCCAATAAGATGTAAATTTTAGCTGGAAGGTCAGATAATAGAACAAGTGATGGAGTTTAAATACCTAGGCATCACACTATCTAGCTACGGAAGGCTCGAAACAGAAGTGGAAGATCAAGTGAATAGAGCAAACAGAGACGCAGTTTGCCTGAATGACACAATGTGGGGAAGTAAAAATATCGGAAAAGAAATGAAAAGCAGAATTTACAAAACAGTCATTAGACCAATAATGACATACGCGGCAGAAACACGACCGACACAGAGAGGACAAAAAGATTGCTCGATCGATGGTCAGACTCTATAGGACAGAGCTAGAAGTAGAGATATACGACGGAGATGCAAGGTGGATAACATTTAACTGGATAAGAAACAGAAGAATAGAATGGAATGACCACATAAGCCGAATGGCAACAAATAGGGCAGTCAGGACAGCGAGAGACGGTTCCCCAATAGGAATACGATCAGTGGGAAGACTACGAAAACTATGAAACGACAACTTACTAGAGGCACATTGAAGGAATAGAGTCACGTCTATACAAAAGGAGAAGAAAAAGAAGAAGAAGAAGAAGAAGAAGAAGAAGAAGAAGAAGAAGAAGAAGAAGAAGAAGAAGAAGAAGAAGAAGAAGAAGAAGAACTGTGTATGCAAGACAATATCCGAGATAAGCGAAACGTGGGAAGACGAAGAATACCCTGGTTTAAGAACTTAAGGGAATGGTTCGAATGAAGGAGTGCATAGCTATTTAGAGCGGCAGTCAACAGGGTCCGCATAGACATGATGATTTCATAGAACATAAAGAAGAAAAAGGGCAAATCTTGGCAAGTAATAACAAAAGTGGCGAAAAACAGTAAAAATTGAGAAAATTCATCAAAGGCTAGAATCACCTCCCTCGACAGCTAATAATAAAAGAGGAACGATTATTTATGTATTTAGAAATTATGAAAATAAACAAAACGCAAATGTTTTCTAGTTTTTTTATTTTACTGATTAATATTTTAACATATTGCTAAATGTCGTTCTATAATATATTAAACTTATCTATCTCCGTTTTTAAATAATGCCAATATATGCATCTACGTGTCTTATCCTAGTAATATTTGTACTGATATATTTAACTAAATGACGTGGGGAACGTGAAATAAAGGATCAATAACTTTGTCGCTTATTATACCCATTTTCTATTATTCAGTAAATCAATCGAGTCGTTAAGTCTGCGGCATTAGTTATTAAATTTGTAAATATTAAAACTGTGACAAACTTTACTGTAAGTAGTTAAAATTTAATTTTTTATTAATTCTATTCTGTGTTAAAATTTATGTTCCTGTTTTTTTTTTGCTTTTTTTTCTCGTATCGTGTCACTTTTTTACTTGTTGCAACATCTGAGGGACCGTAGATATTCGGTCGGATACAATAAGCGTGTCTCTGTAAAGACAATGAAGTCGACTTTACTAAAGTAACAAGACATTTAGGTACTTAACACACACGCTACACACTACTCGCTGAGCTAGAGATAACTACTTATATGTAATTACATACGTGGCTAAAAGTTTAAATGCAAGACCAGAAAATAAACAAAACAATCTTGTTTACCCTTTACAATTTTTACAAATACCCCCAAATAAGCCAAATTATCAGTCTGATCGGTTAGCTGTCCCCCTAAATTAATGATAATAGGAACATACTTTTTCCTTAAAAAGTTAAATTCTCCTTCAGTTAATAATAAAGTATATTATACAGGGTGTCCCGAAAAGATTGGTCATAAATTATACCACACATTATGGGGTCAAAAATAGTTCGATTGAACCTAACTTACCTTAGTACAAATGTGCTCATAAAAAAAGTTACAAGATTTTATTCAATATATCGAAAACTATTCGAGATTTTTTATTTAAAATGGACATGTATCAGTATGGTAGGAACATTAACAACTTAAGACAAAATTATAGTGAAGTCCACCCATAAAAATTTTGTGGGGGTTTTGTTTCCTTAAACCCCCCCAAACTTTTGTGTACGTTCCAATTAAATTATTACTGCGGTATCATTAATATGACTATGTATTTTTCAAGTTATTGGTCGGTTTCAATATTCTTGGTTTCAGATAGATTCAGTCTCTAGAAGACACGCATTTTATATAGGCCACTACATTGTTGACACAAGGCTTGGGGAACATTGATATTTTCTTTTATAAGTTTAAGATTCGTAAGTTCTATAAGGCTCTCAAACGTTTTATACAATAAAAAAGATAAAATTATAAATTTACATCAGTTCGAAATTAAATTACTGAATTAAATTCGGCAAAAACTTGAATTTTTATATAATAACCTGGTGAGTAATATGTTTGAAAGTTAGCTAGATTATTTCATTCATAACAGATTCAGACCAATAGAAAGCTACAGAAATAAACATTAAACTGATTATTTTTTGATGATTTTAACTTCCAATCGTATAGTAAGATATTTGATCACGTTGTCCAATCAGATTAAAATTATACTGAGAGGTATCTACTGTAGAAAATTACCGATATAATTTTTTTAAGTAGATTGTTTCTGTTTAATGGCAACCAGTTTCCTAGTTTTGACAACTGTCACATTTAAGAAAATATCCATAATATACGTATTAAAAAATAATCTTACGAATATCACAAAACAGTAAGAATAAATAAGAAAATAATGCTTCATTTTTACTCAAATTTGTTGCCATTGGGCAATAGCCACTCGAGCCCTGCGGGCTCTCGTGTCTATTGCCAGACAACAAATTTTCGAAAAACTGTCGCATTATTTTCAATTTATTCTCACTCTCTTGTGATATTATACCCGATTATTTCATTCATAGGAGATCCTGAAGAATAGAAAGCTACAGAAATCTAAATTAAATCGATAATTTTTGATAATTTCCCGTCGTCAAGTATATTACGTCAGATGCCCTTCGTTGCTACGAAAAAATACATTCAGTGACATTAATGACAATTAATGTTTTAAAAATTATAAAAGTGATGATTTTCAACCGTCAAATAATATTTATAACAACTGTTTGCTTAATGGTACTAATTTGTACTTACATAAATAAATTACAATAAAATTTTGGTTTTGAACAGTTTTATTCATGAAATAATCGCAACAAATTGCACTCGATCTCTAAAATTATTATCGAATTTTTGCCCTCGTGACACTTTGACATAATTGTGACATCGTGACTCCCCTTCGGGTCGTGAAATTAAAACTGTCAAAGTGTCACTCGGGAAAAATTCGATAATTTTAGAGCTCTTCTGCAACTACTATTGATAGTTATTATATTAGTAATATTTTACAAAAAATGTGATGTAAATCATTTAATACCAATTTAAGAATGTTTGTGTGTGCTACTTGTTTTGAAACAACGGATTCTTCCTCCTTCCTATTGGGTCAGTTCTATGTTGTTGTGTTCCTGTTTTATCTGATGATGTCTCGTGTTGGGCAGAAACGCGTCCTTTTTTAAGACTGAACTTTATAATAATAAAAAAAAATTGCGGTACATTTTTAGAGTCTAGTACTTTGTTACCTCTAGACCACATTTGTGAACTATGGATACTTCTCTTCATGAAATATCTGTATTGTTAATTATTACCACTCCGACTCCATTTTTAGTTTTAAACGTATCTGCATAGCATACTGTGTAATCAGAATGAGAGTTAATTAGATCTCTTGAGGTGTTGTATTATAAAAAGTAGATGTTTGATATGAACACATTGGTTTACTACTGAAATATAGACCAGTAAGGATCTGCGAAAAAACGTCTATTTTTGGATGTGAGAGGTGGCATTCGGATTTTTGCAGATAAAGTTAGGTGACACCTTCAGTAATAATAATTGACTTATGCTCCTTCTCAAATATTCTCGGAACATTAATAAAAAAATTAAAATATTTAAAAATTTCAAAAAACATCGATTTTTTCTGCTTTCTTTGCTTATAACTTTAAAACGATTCGTTTTGGAACAAAGTCGTAGAGAAATAAAATAAAGATAATTGAATTTTGTATAATATACAACTGGTAAAAAATGTCTTAAGGTATTACCTTTTCTCAGTGGCGACGCGTGACTTTTTCTAAAGTGTTACCAAACCAGATGTAAAAAAATCTTATTTAAAAAAAATTATTTTGAACCTTCCAAATATAAGTTTTTGTTTTCAATCCTGTTGGATAAAATTAAACAAATCAATTTTCCCAAATTATATGTATGTAATTATGTATATGTAACAGGTATAACAATAAATAATAAACAAACTAAACATACACTGTGTGTCAGCCAAATGGAATAAATTCAATAGTTCAAATACTAATTGTTTTTTTTAAACTGACTAAATCTGTCGATTAGTATTTCAAATGGAAATTTTTTTCATACAATAATAATGTATACAGGGTGTCCCAATTTAGAGATATGGCGTCATCATTGATTTTCTTAAATGGCAATCCTGTCATTTTGATAGATAGCTAAATATTTTGATAGGATGTGTAAAGTTATACATAACTACAAGATATGAAATTTGTATTCCTTACCATTTACAAGATAATAAAAAATAACATTAAATCTCTAAATTGGGACACCCTGTATACATTATTATTGTATGTAAAAAATTTCGATTTCAAATACTAATCGACAGGTCTAAGCATTTTTCAAAAAAAAACAATTATTATTTGAACTATTAAATTTATTCCACATTACAGACATAACTTTATTTTTTATTATCTTGTAAATGTTAAAAAATAAAAATTTGATATTTTGCAGGTATGTATAGCTTTACACGCTCTCTAAATAGCCATTAAAATAACAGTGTTGCCTTTTAAGAAAATTAACGATGACGTCATATTTCTAAATTGGGACACCCTGCATACATTATTATTGTATGTAAAAAATTAAGATTTAAAATACTAATCGACAGATCTGAGCATTTTTCAAAAAAACAATTAGTATTTGAACTATTGAATTTATTCCATTTGGCTGACACACGCTGTATTATTCTACCATAAAATTAATATAAAAAAAATGAATAAGTAGGAAAAAGAATAGATTTTGAAAACTATTGTTCATATTTTAATTCTTCCATTTTCAATAATATCATTTTTTTCTTCAAAATTATATATAAAAAAAATATACAAGGAGAATAACTTTTCAAGTAGTTGATCAATTACGCAATATGTAGCAACACTCTTCCATGTTTAAATGCACGCACACTGTAATCTGTAATAGGTACTAAACTAATGTTACCAATCCTCAAAATAGTGACAATACTGATATACACAGCGTGCCCGCGCGCCGTCTCTCGTCACTCGAACAGAGTCGTCGCTCCTTCAAAATTTTCAGAAACGAGCTAGTCCCGAGCAATAGCGAGGTTTCTCCTGCGTTACCACTGCCAGTATTGGTAACAGCATATAATAAAATGCAATGGATTCATTTATCTCGCCAATATTTTCGTGCGTCTAGTTGGCTATTTACTGAATTAGGTACTATTAACAAATATTTCTGTTGGTAAAAAATATAAATGGCATTATTTCATAAGAGTCATACAATATTTATTGAAAGATTTTTAACTGTTACCAACGGTAACAGTGGTTACACGGACGCTTCGCCAGTGCCTTTTCTGCAATATAGAGATATCTCTAATATATACACTTAGAACCTTAATAATTCGCTTAGGAAATTCCTTGTAACATACTTAAATCGTGTACCAAATTTTATTAAAATCGACTTAATAAATTTTGCATAAAAAATTTGCAATCTAAATGTTTTTCAAAAAGTTCAAATTTTTTAAAATCTTTATGAACAAAAAGTAGACCATTTAGAAGTTGTCTAATTTTTTTACATATAAAGAGGTGCTTTACCTATCTAATACACTTTACATAATTAAAATCGGATTATTTAAGGGACCTCAGCAATGTTTTAAATTTATAAACAATTTTTTGGCTTATAAAAAATAGCTTTGTTTAATAACAGAAAAATTAATTTTTAGCAATGCAAATAATTAAAACCGGTATAATTTGACTTAGAGCCGGTTGTTCGAACGCTAATCAACAATGATCACCATCAAATATTTAATTACTGTCACCAACTGTCAATGTCAACTTTTATTGGGTTGCTGAAAACATAATTATTGATTACAATTATGAAATTAGTTAATCAATTATGTTAACAATTGTTATGTTAATTGATTAACTAATCTCATAATTATAATCAATTATGTTTTCAGCAACCCAACCAAAGTTGACATTGACAGTTGTGACAGTAATTAAATATTTGATAGTGATCATTGTTGATTAGCGTTCGAACAACCGCCCCTTAAACTTTCAAATGCTGTCAGCAGAATTGCTATTTTATTTTTTAATCAAACGTTATTCGCATTCAAAAATTGCAACTTCTCGATTTTTTGAAAGTTCCACCGCGTTTATCTCGAAAACTATGCATCCTACGAACGTTTTTGCTTAGAATTACCCAAGAAATACAAAAAAAATTTATTTTGCGAACAATCGATGTTATGATATTCCTCAAGTTCTTTGTTTATAACAATCTTATCGACATCCGGATCAACTGTTACCCAAAAAATTCGTGTTCTACGGGTCAAAATACATAAAAAAACTTGGGTAAGTCCATTTAAATAAAGAAGCCGGTAGCACCCCCTCCTGGCCACAGCACTAATTTGTTTATAAGCCAAAAAATTGTTTATAATTTTAAAACATTGCTGGAGCTGCTTAAATAATCCGATTTCAATTCTGTAAAGTGCATTAGATAGGTGGAGTACTTCTTTATATGTAAACAATTGACAAATCTTTGTATGTTCTAGTTTTTGTTGTGCAAGATTTTAAAAAATTTTAATTTTTTAAAAAAAGTTTCGATTGCAAAATTATTATGCAAAATCTAGTAAGTCAATTTTAATGAAATTTGGTGAACAGTTTTAGCACATGCCAAATATTTTCTAAGCGAATTAGGATGGTTCCAAGTGTAACCTAAGTGATGGAAAATCATTGAATAAAGACAGGCTTGTTATGCCCCCTTATTTTATATTGATTGCTATTTTGAAGCAAGGGTGATAAATTAAGACATTTTTAACCAATCGCATCTGATAGAAAATTTAATTATCTTTGTTTTATTCCTATACGACTTTGTTCTAAAATGAATAGTTTTTAAGTTATAAGCAAAAAAATCAGAAAAAGAAAACGAAATTTTTTGAAATTTTTAAATATTTTATTTTTTTTTATTAATGTTCCGGGCATATTTGAGAAGGAGCATAAATCAATTATTATTAACGAAGTTATCACCTAACTTTATCCGCAAAAATCTAAATGCCACCTCTCACATCCACCTAAAAACAGATCCTTACTGATCTAAATAGGTGTTATCCAAAAAAATTAATAACTAAATTGTAAAAGATAAAACCACCTTATCAATTTTGTGTTATTTGAACGCCAGCTGTTCAGGTAGATACTTAAATATCTTATAGAGAAGATTACATGGAATTAACAGCTTTTTGTGAACACTGCACTTGTAAAATATTAGACAGATCTAATCAATAAACTTATGGGCAATATATTTTTTTTCTGAAGGTTATGTTACAAAAACTCTTGGAATATACATATTTCAACAATTTTTTCTTTAAACGGCTCCAAGGTCAGTCGTCGCATAGTCTAGTAGGGATGGGAAAAATCTACCGGTTATAACCTAAAACCGGTTTTTTTACTACGCAACAATCGGTTTCACCAGTTGTTTTTTTGTCCCGGTTATAACCGGTTTTTCATTTTAAAGTAATAACCGGTGAAAAATCGGATAAGTGGAAAATTTTTACTTCCACACGCACGAATGAGACATTTTAAGCTGACCGAAACCGATTTGACAACATGGATGACTGATTTCTATACTGATATGGATTGACATCGATTAGAATGGAGTATCGCAAACTAAAGCTCAATATAAATGTAACCTATTGGGTATGGGATATTGACTAAAAAACCGAAAACCGGTTTTTGGAATAACCGGGTTTTTTGACCGGTTATAACCGCCAGGTTAAACCGTAAGTGAAAAACCGGTATAACCGAAAACCGGTGTTTTGTCAACAACCGCCATCCCTATAGTCTAGTAGTACCCGCTATCTACTAAGTAATAAGTAATATTCAGTACAGCGAGGTGTTATTGTTCAAGACGTGAAATTACATAAACAAGGGATCTTTTCATAAAATAGGTATCTAAATATTAATGAGTATCTTAGATAGCTGGTACTACTATAAATAAATCGTAACTGAGTAGGTACTCCTAAATACCAAATATTATTATATATCTACGGGAGCCTCTGTCGCATGTCACATTTTGGTCTCCAGTTTTTCGGTCCAATTGCAATAATATTTCACAATAAGTGCAATACTTACATGCTCTTTTTTTCTGTGTCCACACTCTTCTAAGCATCCTTCTGTACTATAACACCATATTTATTTCAAACGACTGTTGCTTATTTATGTGTTCTTGCTTGAGTGTCCAGCTTTCAATTCCATATTGTTGTGGCATTGAAAACACATCTCAGAGCTTTTACTCTCAATTATTATAATCTTGTTTTCATTTTTATAAACGCATTTCTTGCTATGTCTATCTGATATACATATGAAGTTTAATCTTCCTGTTCCGTTGTGATGTTTTCTGAGGTTTCCTATAAACTAGCAAGTTTCAGATCCTCGAGTTCTACCCATATATTTGTGTGCTTTACTATGGAGCTGAATCATGGACACTAAATCGAAATTCAATAAATCGACTTAACGCGTTTGAAATTAAGAATTTTAAAAATTTCATGGGTACATAGAGTCACTAATATAGAAGTGTTAAGAAGAATAAGCAGAGACAGGGAAATCGAAAACACAATAAAAAAAAAAGAAAATTGCAATATCTCTGACAATATATGATGAGAGGTGAAAAATTAAACATCTTGAGAGTGGTAGTCAGTGTTATCACCTCTAGTCCTTCAGTTTGCGTGGGCACGCTCCTAATAAAATTTATCAACATTTTGTTGTGGTAGGTTGCTCCATCCTTTAAGAGCAGCTTGTACTAGTCGTGCGGTGTTTTGTGGATTATCCCGGCGAGCTGTAATTTTCTTTTAAGCATATCCCACAAATACTCTATAGGGTTAAGCTCGGGTGAGCAAGCAGGCCACTCCAAACAAGGGATCCCTTCTGCTATAATGATGTCTCTAGTCACTCTAATGGTATGTGGAGGTCCATTATCATGCAATAAAATTAAATGTTCTCCTGTTGCACCTCTCCAGAGCCTGACTACAGGTTATTAACATACCTATGAGCAGTTAAAGTTGATTGGATGAAAATTAAAGGAGTTTTTTTACGGATCACAATTCCTCTCCAGAACATTACACTCCCCCTTCTATATTTGTAAACAGACCTGACAGTTTTCGTTTATGCTTGTCTTCCTCGACCTCTAAGTACAAGATTTCGTGAGGTTTTCCTGAAAATAGCACATTTTGTCAATTCCCAATATTCCAGTTTTGGTGGTGAAGACACCAATTTAGACGATCGACCTTGTGCTGCCTGGATAACTCAGGAACCCATACTGTCTCCTGTTGTATACTTCTTGGCACAAACTCTTCTTCTTATCGTTTCAACTGAAACAGTTACACCTGTAGCTTCCAGAAGCTGCCTGTGGAGCTGCAGGTGAGAAATGGTTGGGTGTCTTCCAGCAGATTGGGCAATTGACGATCGTGGCGAGCCGTTATTACTTTTTGGCGACTTTCCCTTGCTTTATTTTTGAGCTTTCCTAGTTCCTGTTACCTAGCATAGGTTTTGGACAGAACGCCCTGTGTTACGCTCTACAGCTATGTCCTTCTGAGAACATTACTTTCTCCACAAGACCAATAATTTTTCTCCGTTGTAAGTTGTATAACCCCACATGAGGAATATTTTCGTTTTTGGACGCAAAAGTTAGTTTATTTATTTTCGTTCAATTTGCAACTCAAGCAAATAACCTATACCGTACCGAGCTGTACTATCCGATTGTCTTATATATTTGTTAATTTTCAATAAAAACCTTTATTCTTCGCAACAATAATAGTCGGAGAGATAGAAGCGGATTTTGTGCGTGATAAGTAATATGGAAAAACTATACGGGGATATGTTGAATTAGTTGTGTACATGACTTTCACCAACGACCGGAAACCAGAGTTGGGGCCGAGGGTAGTTATAAGGGGTCAAAGTCGCGGATTTTATTATTTTTTTTATGACGCTCATGATCGAGATAGTGCACCAAAATTTGGGAATAAGTAGGTCATGATGTAACTAAGTAAAATCTCTAGGGGCGGAACGCTGCGTGGCCGACAAAGGCGTGGGGGTAGGGGTGAATATAAAAAATATAAAGGGTTTTTTGCGACGTTCGTGATTGAGATAGTAGACCAAAAATTGGGAATAAGTAGATCATGACATTACTAAGTAAAATCCCCAGAGCCGGAAACCAGAGTTGGGGATGAGGGTAGTTATAAGGGGTCAAAGTCGACGTTTTATTATTTTTATTTGTGACGCTCATGATCGAGAGAGTGCACCAAAATTTGGGAATAAGTAGGTCATGACGTAACTAAGTAAAATCTCCAGGGGTGGCACGCTGCGTGGCCGACAAAGGGGTGGGGCAGGGGTGAATACAAAAAATATAAGGGGTTTTTTGCGACGTTCGTGATTGAGGGAGTGCACCAAAACTTGGGAATAAGTAGACCATGACATAACTAAGTAAAATCCTCAGAACCGGAAACCAGAGTTGGGCATGAGGGTAGTTATAAGGGGTCAGAATCGCCGATTTAATTATTTTTTTGTGACGCTCATGATCGAGATAGTGCACCAAAATTTGGGAATAAGTAGGTCATGAGGTAACTAAGTACAGTCTCCAGGGGTGGAACGCTGCGTGGCCGATAAAGGGTTGGGGGTAGGTGTGAATATAAAAAATATAAGGGGTTTTCTGCGACGTGCTAGATTGAGATAGTGCACCAAAATTTGGGAATAAGTAGACCATGACATAGCTAAGTAAAATCCCCAGAGCCGGAAACCAGAGTTGGGGATGAGGGTAGTTTTAAGGGGTCAAAGTCGCAGTGTGTATTATTTTTTTTTGTGACCCGGCACAACATTTGTCCCCAACGCGGCGTTCCGCCCCTGGAGATTTTATTTAGCAATGTCATGATCTACTTATTCCCAAATTTTGGTGCACTATCTCGATCATGGACGGCAAAAAAACCCCATATATTTTTATACTCACCCCTGCCTACCACCCCTTTGTACCCCAAAGCAGCATTCCACCCCTGAAGATTTTACTTAGTTACGTCATAACCTACTTACTCCCAAATTTTGGTGCACTATCTCCATCATGAGCGCCACAAAAAAAAAATAAAAAAACCGCGATTTTACCCCTTATAACTACCCTCGTCCACCACTCTTGTTTCCGCCTCTGGGGATATTACTTAGTTATGTTATGGCCTACTTATTCCCAAATTTTGGTGCACTATCTCAATCACGAACGTCGCAAAAAACCCCTTACATTTTTTTATATTCACCCCTGCCCATCCCTTTCTCGGCCACGCAGCGTTCCACTCCTGGAGATTTTACTTAGTTACGTCATGACCTACTTATTCCCAAATTTTGACGCGCTATCTCGATCATGATCGTCACAAAAAAAAATAATAAAAAATGGAATTTTGACCCCTTATAACTACCTTCCTTCCCCACTCTGGTTTCCGGCTCTGGGGATTTTAATTATTTATGTCATGGTCTACTTATACCCAAATTTTGGTGCACTATCTCAATCACGAACGTCGCAAAAAACCCCTTATATTTTTTATATTCACCCCTACCCCCACCCTTTGTCGGCCACGCAGCGTTGAGCCCCTAGAGATTTTACTTAGGTACGTCATGACCTACTTATTCCCAAATTTTGGTGAACTATCTCGATCATGAGCGTCATAAAAAAATAATAAAAACCGCGAATTTGACCCCTAATAACTACCCTCGGCCCCAACTCTGGTTTCCGGCCGTTGGTGAAAGTCATTTACACAACTAATTCAACATATCCCCGTATAGTTTTTCCATATTACTTATCACGCACAAAATCCGCTCCCAGCTCTTAGACTATAACAAGTTGTTTCAAAAGAAATAAATATTACTTTGAAATACATGGTGATTCCATAGAAGTTTGGATGCGTGTATAATCGTAAACTGGTTCTATTTCATCTTGTCCTATCCTCATTGTGATGTGGTCATCTGTATTTGTTATTTTGGTCTTGCTGTAATTCATATTAAGACCTATCTTTCCAGTTCTTTCATCATTTCAAACAATTCTTCTTTTTTATCGGTTATCAATACGATGTTCACAAATTTTTATAAATTTTTCTTCCTATTTTACACCACTTCGTTATGCCATCCTAATACTCGTAGTTTGACCCATAAAAACTGACTATAAACTAACGCTTTTTAGACTGACCGAATTCAAACTTTGGAAATAGACAAGGCGGAAACGGCGGGTTCGTTTGGAAAAATATTCCCATGAGATATTTTTGCATAATCACATTCGTGAGACATCCCAGAATGAGGTTCAGGAAGTCGCCCACGAGAAAAGTGGGCCAATTATTTTTTAACAATTTTTTTTAATCAAATTGCAAAAATCAATATTTTTGGCCACGACTAATTTTTTTTTAGGTTTTTTGGACCATTCTGGACAAAAAAGTTCTCTTATAATTTTTCTCTAAAGTTGATCTTTTTCGAGTTATAAGCAAGTTAAAATTTGAAAAACGCGAAAATGGCCATTTTTAAGACTTAATAACTCGGTCAAAAATTATTATTTTGAAAGTAAGAAAGTGACTAAATCAAAGTTTAAAGTCGCCGTTACATGTTCCTGAAGAAATCTGTGTCATTAATTTACTACTAAGCTGTTATTTTTAATTAATAACAATGAGTGGTTAGATCGTATTGACGCTGCTGTAAATGTGAGTGCGAGTAAGATACACAATTGGACTGCTGGAATGGCTTCTCTCTCGCACTCAGCATTTACAGCCCCGCACACGTGCATGGCGCGTATTATTATTACTTCAAAATAACAGCTTAGTAATAAAATAATGACAAAAATTTCTTCAGGATCTTGTAGGGGGGGCCTTAAACTTTAATTTAGTCATATACTGACTGTCATAATAATAGCTTTTAACCGTGTTATTAAGCCTTGAAAATCGCCATTTTTCGTTTTTTTCAATTTTAAATTGCTTATAATTCGAAAACGATCAACTCTAGGGAAAAATTATAAGAGACCTTTTTTGTCCAGAATGGTCCAAAAAAATAAAGAAAAAATTGTTCGGGCCAAAAATATTGATTCTTGCAATTTGATTAAAAAAAAATTGTTGAAAAAAAATTGGCCCACTTTTCACGTGGGCGACTTCTTGAACCTTATTCTGGGATGTCTCACGAATGTGATTATGCAAAAAAATTTCATGGGAATATTTTTCCCTTCGAACCCGCCGTTTTCGCCTTGTCTAAAAAGAGAATAATATCAAACATGCGACGTCTTTATAATTACCTGTTTATTCGCCGATTATTTGTCAATAAAGCCATCACGTTTTAAAATATAAATAAAGTAGTCGAAATAACATGATTGTTTCTTTAAAAGTGAATGACAGATTTTATAGATAATTTCTAGATAAAAGAAAAAAATAATCTCACATTATTGTCGTAACAAAATCATTACATAGTACAAAAACAAATAAGTAAATAATATTTGTTTTTTAAATATCGGTAATTTTATCATCATTTGTATCTTTGTAAAATGATAAACTTGATGAAAGGATGATTATATTATTCATTGTATTTTTTTTTACTATACTGGGTGGCCAACAAAAACGAAACAGCCTGTATAACATTATTATGAAGCGCTACTGGTAGAAAAAAATACCAGAATACAGTACCGCATCACACCACATAATTGAGGTCACAGGACAGCCAATCAATATAAACGAAGCACAGACCAAAAAAGCAATATTCTTATTTAAAAACTGCCGCTCCGCAGGGCCGGAAGGAGTATCCTTCATCATCATCATTCACTTTGCCTTATCCCTATGCGGGGTCGGCTTCCCTAATTGCATTTCTCCACACAATTCTATCTTGGGTCATATCAATGTTAATCCCCTTTACCAACATGTCCTGCCTTGTCGTCTCCCCCCAGGTCTTCTTTGGTCTTCCTCTCCTACTCCTTCCAGGAATCTGCACTTCAGCTATTCTTCGTATTGGGTGATTAACGTCTCGACGTTGAGCATGACCAAACCATCTTAACCTTTGCTCTCTCATTTTGGCATCAATTGGTGCCACACCTAGACTTCCCCTAATATACTCATTTTTAATTTTATCCTTCTTTGTCACTCCACTCATCCATCTAAGCATTCTCATTTCCGCCACATGCATTCGTTGTTCCTCTTTCTTTTTCACTGTCCAACATTCAGTTCCGTACATCATAGTCGGTCTTATGGCTGTTTTATAGAATTTTCCATTTAGCCTAATTAGAATTTTTCTGTCACACAACACACCACTCGCTTCTTTCCACTTCATCCATCCAGCCCTAATTCTACTGCATGCATCTTCATCTATTTCTCCATTACTCTGAAATACCGATCCTAGGTACTTAATACTATTGCTTTTCACAATCATTTCACCATCCAAAGATAGCATTTTATTTGTAGTAACTCCATCTTTAAATGAACATTCCAAATACTCTGTTTTTGTCCTACTAAGTTTTAAACCGTTTTCCTCCAGAGCTTGTCTCCACTGTTCCAGTTTTTGTTTTAAGTCTCTTACAATATTTACTATTAATACTACATCATCAGCATACATTAGGCAGCACGGAATGCTACCCTGTAGTTTCGCTGTTATTTGGTCCAAAACTAATGAGAATAAATAAGGATTAAGCATCGAGCCTTGGTGCAATCCTACTTTCACCTGAAATTTATCAGTCTCTCCCACACATGCTACCCTGTAGTTTCTCTGTTATTTGGTCCAGAACTAATGAGAATAAATAAGGATTAAGCATCAAGCCTTGGTGCAATCCTACTTTCACCTGAAATTTATCAGTCTCTCCCACACATGCTACCCTGTAGTTTCTCTGTTATTTGGTCCAGAACTAATGAGAATAAATAAGGATTAAGCATCGAGCCTTGGTGCAATCCTACTTTCACCTGAAATTTATCAGTCTCTCCCACACCTGTCCTAACACTAGTCGTTACTCCCTCATACATATCTGTCACAATCTTTACATATTCGCCAGGGACTCCTTTCTTATTGAGTGCCCACCACAGAATCTCTCGAGGAACTCTATCATATGCTTTCTCAAGATCAATGAATATCATTTGAGCGGTGGTCTCTTTATTCCTGTATTTTTTCATCAGTTGCCTTACAATGGAAGCAGTATCCTTAGAACTACTTAAAAATGGTACTGACAAATTAGCAATAATAATAATAATGTTATTTAACAGATTTTTAAATGGAGAACCTGCACCTCAGACAAGTGAGAACGGGCTGGTAGGGTAGGGCAGGTAGAACCACAACAGACAACATTTTCTTTATAACTCAAGCAAGTATAGAAACTCAAGCATAGAAAAAATTCTGTTGAGAGCCAAGAGTTGCATTTACTACTTATGGTAGACCTAACGAATGCATATGCCATTATTAATTACCCATTAATAAATTATGAAAATTACTAAAAAAGCCAGCATAAAGGTGTCAAATATACAGGTACTGAAAGAATTCTACAGAAACTTGACATTAAAAACTAAAACTGGAAATAAAATATCAAAAGCTTTCCTGGTCACTGATGGACTAAGTCAAGGATTCTGTATAGAGTCATACGCCAGTCAATGGGAGCAAGAATAGGGTATTACCTCCGAATTATATCCTACTGCATGAATTTTAATGAAATTTTGGGCCTAGCCTCTACTTATCTCCTAATTAAAAGTCTACCCTATGCCGATGTGTGCTTTTATCTTGGGGGTGGTTCCCCAAGACCTTTAAAATGGGCTATATTAAACGTCTATTACATTAAAACTAAGCAAAATAATATGCTGCAAACAAAATTGATAACTAATTTATTTTAAGAAAAAATGAGAAGTAATTTTAACCTCCATCCACCAAAATGTAAATACATTGTTTTTCTTCCATAATAACTTTTATTATAGTGTTATTTCTATGTTCAAAAAGTTAAACGGGTTTAAAATGAATGGTTTTTGAAAAAAAAAGATCAAATTATAGAGAGAATTTTTAAATTATCTTAAAAATCTTCATTTTTCTCTATTAGTCTGGGCTGATTATCGGAGAATAGGCCATTTTTGGGAATAGCTATTTGTATAACAAGGGAGGAAAGTGCTACTTTTTCTCCCGAGAATGAAGTTTACTGCACGACGCGTAGCGGAGGGCAGTAATCATTCGAGGGAGGAAAAGGCACTTTACTCCCATGTTATACATATGGTTTTTCCACCTTCCTCAAATAACAAGTCATTTTTTCATTTTTACTTAATTTATTTATGTAACTAACCAACAAAATTTATTGGAACTAAAACTAACAAGTAGGTACAATATAACTGTCAACTGTCAAATATAAGTCAAATTATTAATGTAAACATTGTTAAATCAAAATAACAATTTTGGTCCAAAACTAATGAGAATAAATAAGGATTAAGCATCGAGCCTTGGTGCAATCCTACTTTCACCTGAAATTTATCAGTCTCTCCCACACATGTTTTTATCATTCTGCAAAATACAGTGTTTTATAAATAAACGTTAAAATGTATAGATACTTACGTAATAGAAAATACATATTGTACAGGGCGTCAATAAGTTATATTTCATGAATGAAATACCATGACGTCACTTTTACTTTTCCTGCCTAGGGAGAAAAAATATTTTCCTCCCTAGGGAGGAAAAGTACAACTTTGCTCCCTACAATCAGGTCCGGAAAAGTATACTTTCGGTAGAGGTAGGTGGAAAAAGTTATTTACCAGCAATTTTATTGCTGGAATCGAAGCTTATGATTATATATATTAATAATATAGGTATGCAAAGTCCGCAGATAGTGTGCTACTTTTTTTATTAACAAAATGGCGCCCCCAAATCGTGTTTTTTTTTAATTTTTGCTCCATAACTCCGAACATTTTAACTCTACACCAAAAACACCCTAATAAAAATTCACCAAAAATTAAATTCTGCATATAGACATGTTTTTCCCGATCTGCTCCGACGTAAATTTTCCTCGGAAAATGCGGGTTTTCCCAACAAAATCTTTAAATTTCAAATAAAGTTTTAGATAAGAAATTATCTACCAATAGTTAAATAACTCGGTGACATAAACGTTTTATTGGTTTAGATTATAGTTCCAGAAGCCGGTGAAAATTAAACGAATATTTTAGCAACAATTCAATTGTTAATTAATAATTTACGGTCGCAATAATAACCAAAATAATTATGATACACTAATCAAACTTTGAAATATTATAAATATAAGATGTCTATTTAATATTTTGTCAACAAAATATAAATTTTTAATTTTTTTGAATAATCTTTAAATGTTTAAAAAAAATAGTTATAAACAAATTAACGTTTCTCAGAAAGTTTTTATTATATTCCAATTTTAAAAAATAGGTAAAACGCGTATTTAAAAGATCTTGAACATGAATGCTTTAAAACTTTTTTGCAGCCATTTTCAAAAAAGTTATGAAATAGCAAAATAAACATACGATTACTATGTTGTTTATAATTTTTTTAATTCTTTCAAAGCGTAGAAGTGAGTTTAAAGTACAAGCTAATTACTTACAAAAAATATCGATTATTAGTTTAATGGTTACATTTTAATTAAAGATTATAAATATTTTTTTTTGTAATTTACACGCGCGAAAGCAGACTAATACAGTACCGTAGCTAATAACATTTTCACTCGAAGCGACAACCGCCCGCGACGTACAGTAGTTAATAAATAAAATTAAGCTTCGGCTCTGTATCAAGCCTATTTTCGCGCTAAAAATTACAAAAAAAAAAAACATTTTTAATCTTTGATTAATATATAACCATTGAACTAATGTTTGATATTTTTTGAGAGTAATTAGTTTGTACCATAAACTCATTTTTACGCTTTGAAACAATTAAAACAAACTATAAAAAACGGAGTAATCGTATGTTTACTTTGCTCTTTCATAACTGTTTTGCAAATGGTTGGAAAAAAATATTAAAGCATTCGTTTTCAAGACCTTTGAAATACGCATTTTAAGCATTTTTTAAAATTATAATATAATAAACAATTTCTGAGAAATGTTAATTTGTTTATAACTGTTTTTGTTAAACATTTAAAGATTATGCAAAAAAATGAAAAATTTATATTTTGTCAACAAAATATTAAATAGGCATCACATCTTTATAATCTCTCTAAATTTAATCAATGTTTCATGATTATTTTAGTTGTTATTGCGACTGTAAATTGTTAATTAACAATTGAATGGTTGCTAACATATTTGTTTAATTTTCACCGGCTTCTGCAGTTATAATCTATACCAAGAAAGCTTTTATTTCACCCAGTTATTTAATTATTGATAAATAATTTCTTGCCCAAAAAATTTGTTTGAAAATTCGAGATTTTGTTGGGAAAACCCACATTTTCCGAGGAAAATTTTCGTCGGAGCAAATCGGGAAAAACATGCATCTATGTAGAATTAAATTGGGGTGAATTTTTATTTTAGTGTTTTTGCTGTAAAGTTAAAATCGTCGAAGTTATAGACCAATAATTGAAAACAACACGATTTGGGGGCGCCATTTTGTTAATAAAAAAAGTAGCACACTATCTGCGGACTTTGCATAGCTATATTATTAATATATAGGATCATAATATTCGATTCCAGCAATAAAATTGCTGGTAAATAACCTTTCTTTGTACTTTACTAATTAGACCAGCGTATTATAACTATTTTTTTTCAAAATTTAAAGATTATGCAAAAAAACGAAAAATTTATATTTTGTCGATAAAATATTAAATAAGCATCTCATCTTTATAATCTTTATAAGTTTGATCAATGTATCATGATGATTTTGGTTATTATTGCGATCGTAAATTGTTAATTAACAATTGAATTGTTGCTAAAATATTCGTTTAATTTTCACCGGCTTCTGGAATTACAATCTGTACCCTGTACCAAGAAAGCTTTGATCTCACTAAGTTATTTAATTATTGATTAATAATTACTTACCTAAAACTTTATTTGAAAATTAGAGATTTTGTTGGAAAAACCCGCATTTTCCGAGGAAAATTTTCGTCGGAGCAAATCGGGAAAAACATATCTCTATGCAGAATTTAATTGCGGTGAATTTTTATTTGAGTGTTTTTGGTGTAAAGTTAAAATCTTTGGAGTTATAGAGCAAAAATTGAAAAAAACACGATTTTCGGGCGCCATTTTGTTTATAAAAAAAGTAGCACACTATCTGCGGACTTTGCATACCTATATTATTAATATATAGGATCTTATAATTCGATTCCAGCAATAAAATTGCTGGTAAATAACTTTTCCATGAATTTTGCTAATTAGCCCAGAGTATATGTAATTTGAAAATGATAAGAGATGCAGTAATGAAAAATAGAAATGAAACTTTTACCTGAAAAAGCCCTACATTTTTGTGTGGTATCTTTTTTCGTATCTCTTATCTTTTTCGAGTTACATGGAGGAAAAGGAAAATTTTTAAGAAAATTTAAAAATGCGCTCTATAATTTGATCTTATTTTTTTTTCAAAAACCATTTATTTTAATCCAGTCCAACTTTTTGAACACAGAAATAACACCACAATAAAAAGTATTGTAGAAGGAAAACGATACATTTAAATTCTGATGGATTAGGGATTAAATATACTTCTCAATTCTTCTTAAAATACATTAGTCATCAACTTTTTTGCAGAATATCTCGCTTAGTTTGAATGTAATCGACATTTTTTATTGCTCATTTTAAAGGTATTTTCAAGCACTACAAAAGTTATTAGTACCATTATACACCTAAAATCGACAGTTTCTCTGTTATTTCAAGTTGAATATACCGATTTGAGCATGCAGCAAAAAAACAAACTCTTCTTAGCTACCATAATATCCCTCTTTGGGTCGAAGGAACGAATCTCTGTGTTTTTTTTTTATAACCTAGAGAAATATTTCATATGGTTTTTTTGTTAGATGCATAGTTTTTAAGGTATCCGCAAAAATTCGTCCAAAAGGTGTCATTTTTCAATGAGAATGGCCAATTTTCAACCACGAATAACTCAAAAAGTATTGAGTTTTCAAAAAATATTTATAGAGCAGGTTTTGCTTAAAATGAGGTTCTCTAGTCTCATCCGTGGCTATTTTAACCAAAACATTTTTCAGTCCCGAGAAGGGGTGGGAATGTGGGAACCACCTCCAAGATAAAAGCGCACACCGGCATAGGGTAGACTTTGTTTATTGAGCTATTGCCTACTTACTGCGAAAATATCAAGTACATCGATGTAGTAGGATGAAATTCGGAGCCAAATACCCTCATTGAATGCCCTATCAGTATTATTCAATATATTGATCAAGCCCTGAGACAGTGGAAAAAGAAATACAATGAAATGGGTGTATCGATAGGAGATACTATACTCTACATGCTGCACAAATTATAATTGTACAGGACAAGGGAGATCTTGAATATATGGGAAGGAAACTAAATAGAGAAATATAGAAAATGGAGTCTGCAGGTAAATACCAAAACAACATAATATCTATAAAAAAACTTATTGAAGTAAAAAACTTCGGTTTGTATAATGGTATAAAATTTTATTAAAAAACTTTAAAAAGTCATCCAAATAGATTATAGAAAAACATCAGAATGTTTTTGATCTAGTCAGATCATCTTCAGTAACATTCTGCGTAGTAATTGAAACTAACCCACTAGTTGATATATGTATAGTCTTCAAAATTACATAATTAGTTATTAATTTATACTTTTGTAATGCGACACAATGTCGATGTTAATGGATTATAATATTAGTACTCAAAAGCGGCATGGCTTCCCTCCTCGAAAAATTGAAGGAATACTTGTCAAGACGAGTGATATTGACCGAATGACTCGTCACTCGTCACTCGTCTTGACAAGTACCCCTTCAGTCTATCGAGCAGAGAAGCCATGCTGCTTTTAGTACTAATAGTAAAATCCATTTACATCGACATTATGTCGCATTACAAAAGTATAAATTAATAACTATTACTTATGAAATCTTGGAGACTATAATATCAACTAGTGGGCTAGTTTCAATTACTTCACAGAATGTCACTGAAGATAATCTGACTATGATCGAAAACGTTCTGATGATTTTCTATAATCCATTTGGATGACTTTTTAGTTTTTCAATAAAATTTTATACCATTATACAAACCGAAGTTTTTACTTCTATGTAAGTTTTTTAACTATAAAAAATCAATGGGAAAATCCCAATAGTTGGCTGTATACCATAGTTTAAAAAACCAATACAGAAGTAAAAACTTCGAGATGTATTCTGGTATAAAATCGTTTATTTAAAACTATAAAATGTCATCGATTGCAGAACGTTTTCGTTCTAAACAGAACATCTTCAGTGCATCCTGCCGAGTATTTTGAAACTAGCACACTAGAACACTATTTACAGTGTGCTAGTTTCAAAATACTCGGCAGGATGCACTGAAGATGTTCTGTTTAGAACGAAAACGTTCTGCAATCGATGACATTTTATAGTTTTAAATAAACGATTTTATACCAGAATACATCTCGAAGTTTTTACTTCTGTATTGGTTTTTTTTAACTATGATATAAAGCCAATCACTGGAACTTTGCCTGTAGTTTGTATAACATCTATACGTAGGAAGGAAAAAAACGGAGAACCTGAACCTGGAACAGAAGGGGTAGTGAGGCTGCAATGAATATGTATATCTGGGAATAAAATTTATTATCAGTACAGGACGAAACGAAGAAAATATTAAAGATAAGATAGTATATGGAAGGCAGGTGATAACAGCCCTGAATTCGGTATTATGACAAAAAAGTATTAAAACAGAAAAGAACGAATTTACAACACAATATTAAAACCAGTATAAGCCCATGGAGGATGGAGCTGAAGTGTGACAATTAACCAAGAAGTACAACGCTACATTACTATTCACTGATATATATTTTTGGAGGATAGATTATAACACTACATGAAACACCAACTAATATCACCTTGGCATTTCCCTATTATCTATTTAAGCGTTACTGAAAATAGATAAGGATTTAATAAATCCTACGTTTTATTACGTATTTATAAATCCTACGAATTAATACGTGAAATTTATTACCTACTCGTAAAGACTAACACTAGTCATTAATCGATCATCGATCTGTCTTGAATAAATCCTAATCTGCGGACATTCGACTTTTTCCTACGAATTTTTTTAAATATGTTCATGATGAGAATAAGTAGTGCTATCATTCCAAACAGAAAAGGTCTTTAGTAACTACATATTCTCTAAAGTTGATAGTTTTTGACATATTATAGGCGATTAAAAATTTAAAAATTACAATATTGGCCATTTTTAACCTTCAAAAACTATGTAAAAAACTGAAAATTTCAATGTTGCCAAGATAGAGAGATATTTTTAAACATCGACTGACGAAATCTCGATGAGTTTTTTTAAATACAATATCAGAAACCCGTTGTATGTATACAATATGCGTAAATATATGTGCAGAAAAATATTCTAATTCAATTTTTTTTACCATCTTGCTTGAAAAGGTCTCCTTTTAACAAATTCTCATGTTGCCAGGAACAAAAGGCAGTCAAAAATATTTATAAACTTTTTTTTGTTTTTTACTAAAACTAATTTATTTACATCGGACAAATTTTAAGTTTTTTGGATCATTCCAAATAGAAAAGATTGCAAGTGACTTTTCTCTAAATGTACCTAATGGTTTTCGAGTTATAAGCGATTGAAAGTTTAAAAATTGAAAAATCTGTTATTTTTAACCCTCAAAAACTATGTGAAAAACTGAAAATTTCAATGTTATCAAGGTACGTAGATATTCTATGAGCATCGATTGATGAAATCCCGAAGAGCTTTTTGCAATACAATATGGAAAACCCCTTTGTTTCTCAATTCCTAATCAAGCGGGCTCTGGGCGCAACACTATTTTCAACCGTTGCATGTATATGTAATCGGAGAATATTTTGAAGTTTAAAAAAATTGTAAAAATTTTTTGACTCTGACAACATGCAAATTTGTTAATAGGGAAACTTTTCAAGCAAGATGGTGAAAAAAAATTGAATCAGAATATTTTTCCGCACATATATTTACGCATATTACATATACATGCAACGGTTGAAAATACTGTCGCGCCCGCTTGATTAGCAATTAAAACACAAAGGGGTTTTCGATATTTTATTGCAAAAAACTCTTTGGGATATCCTTAATCGATATTTAAAGAATATCTACCTACCTTGGTAACATTGAAATTTTAAGTTTTTTATATAATTTAGGAGGGTTAAAAATGGGCGATTTCGCAATTTTTAATCGTTTATATTATGTCAAAAACTATCAACTCCAGAGAAACTTTTCTGTTTGGAATGACCCAAAAAACCTAAAAAAACTTTGTTCGATGTAAAAAAATAATTTTAGGAAAAAAACAAAAAAAAAACGTTCAAACAATTTTTGACCTACTTTTGGACCTGGCAACATGCAAATTTTTTAAAAGGGGTCCATTTTGAGTATGATTGTGCAAAAAATCTGACTCAGAATATTTTTCCTAGCGGATGCGTAATGGCTTTCTGGACTATATGGTTATAAATCTTTCTAAAAGATGGCTCAAATCTAAAGACGGTATTTCGATAGCTCGAACCATCTTTAAGATAATTGACCTAAGTTCGAAAAACCGAATTTTCGACTTAGGGCATATGACATTCATTGTCTTTTTTATATCGATTAGGAATATCATATTGTTAGTTTCATTCGACATAACCAATCTCAAAGTCGACAAATCGACAAATCAATTTTCTACTTTTTATACAAAATATATAGTAATATAGAAATGATGTTTGCTAACCGTAACCAAAGGTTTCGTTATGACTAGAGAGCGGATTATATGCAAAGTGTATATAGATGCATATATTGCATATTTTCAGACAACAAACACAACATTGCATATTTAAGCTAAACACGATTTATTTTGCATATTTTAAAAATAAATTATATAAAAGTTTAAAATTTTCCTCTCTTAGTTGGAATTTTTATAACTTCGATATGAACGAGCTCGTTATTTATCTATCTATCGCTCATCTGGACTTTCCCATTACTACCTGAATTTAACAATTATGGGTGTTCCCAGAAAAATATTATTTTATTAGCGTAGCAAGTCGTAGGTACAGTTGATTCCGGGAATCTTTACCCGTGCGTCATCATTTAAAGCATACGAAATAAGTCGATGATAAGTCGGAAATTGAAATTTACTAAACGCAACAGCAAGTCACTTGCTGTTGCGCTTAGTAAATTAAAATTTCCGACTTATCATCGACTTATTTCGTATGCTTTAAATGATGACGCACGGGCAAGGTTCATAAATAGACAGGTTGCATGGTAACTTTCCACCAATCAGCGTCGAGAATCTAATGGCGGGAGTGACGTCACCCAGAATGCTGCATTCAAATTCATTCACTTCACTCATTAAAATGAACTCGGAAAGTAGGAATGTATTGAAAATGTGTATATTTAAAAAAATACGTTTGGATGTTTAATGACTATTTATTTCATATATTCTTTAAAAAATGTGGTAGATACCTGTAGAGTTACAAAAATCATAGAATATAATTGCAATTAAATATATGCAGTAGAATAGCATTACTACTTAATTAAAGCAGAAGGAGATTCTTTCTTGTGTATATATGGGACTAAATCATTCAAATATCCTAGGTATATTAATAATGGGTTGAATACAATTTACTTTTTTAAATGATTTTGAGTAGGTATATAATAATTTTGAATTGGGGATAATGCATGTAGTACATTATTATAAATTCCTCCTAACATATAAACCATGGTGAAAAAGAGATTCAACTAAAAATTTATGTATCAAAATTAGTAGTTTTTCCATTAAGTTTAACATAAGAGCATCTGATTACGTTAGGTCCTGGATTATAATATCTAAAACTATTAAAACATTATGATTCCATTCAATAGGTACCTGTGAAGTTTTACATTAACAGTAAATTATAAAAAAGTACAATTTCAGTGCAATAAAGGGAATTTTCCCCATTTTATATATTCATTTAGTTTATAATTGTTTATTCAAACGATCTTCAGATGGCTGCAATATTGGTTATAATTTTATATGAAACAATTACAATAATAGATCTATTATCTATAGACTTAATTAGATATATTGTTCAATAAGTCTAAGCAGATTGTAACCTACATAGATGATGTAAACTTGCTGTGAAGAACCGCAAGAGACCTTACAGAACTGTAATGTCTCTATACAAGAATGTCCTTTACTATACAATACAGCAGAAAGAAAATCCAGTAAGTAGGTACTTAATACAACCACATTAAAATGTATCTTAACACTTCTAAAAGAGTTTTGGGTTTAAGTTATTATACTAAAAACATAAAAGTTAATTTTAGTTTTTTACCAGATCTAATAAAGTCATTAGAACAAAGGAATTTACAATTAAGCGATTCGGTTAATCTTGTTAACTCTTTTTCTGCTCATTGTCAAAAAATTCCCGGAAATACAGCGATTACAATTAGAAATAAATTAAAAAATGTTTTAGAAAAAAATGAGGGCTTCGATTGTTTGAGGAAAGTTGTACGTATTTTTGAAGGCAACTTTTCTGAAGATCTTACGACTTAATATATTGTTTTATTTTTTAGTATTTTTAATATGCATTTGCATATTTAGAAAAATTTAGAAAAAATACCTGCATATTTGTAGTAAAAGTAATGCATATATATGCGCATATTTTGGTAATGTTGTGTTGCATATATTCCGCTCTCTAGTTATGACAATGCTCAGCCGTTATGACAATGCTCAGCTTGTTTTTGTTATTTTAGTAATAGTTACCCAATCACGTTCTTTTCTGATTATTTTTAATATTTTATTTATTTTTCTTTGCCAGTTACGGCACAATCGTTGAAACGTCTGGTGTTTCTGTCGATTTATCACAAAATATTTTGTATTAGACACGGGACAAGATGCAGATTTTAGCGCTTCTATGATAATATCCCTCAGTTACGCGTCGGGGTAGCGACGTAAGTTTCATATATCGCGCAAAGATTTTCTATTTTTGCCCCTAATATAATAATAGTTATTTTTCAGGCATTTATTAAGAGTTTAAAATAGTATAATTAGATCAGGGCCTTTAGCCCAAAATAAATGTATTTTTAAATAGAGTACCTAGACCCTTACCAATTTTTTGAAATGTGGTCAGGATGATATCAGGAAAAAAGTCTACTATAGAAAAATGGATGGAAACGTCATCAGAACCAACCACCGGACACCTGGTACCCAGGATCACTGCTAAGGTACGTCATCTGAAGTTTCGAGTGATTTCGGCACTAAATTGATGCACTGTTCGACACTGTTGGTGGTTTTTGTGGTTGCTGAACCAGAACATGCTATAAGAACAGACTCCCGGTGCACTTGGTGCCCAAAAACCCTTCAAATTCTAGAAGATAATATGCCTTATCAGTGACCTTGGGTACCAGGTAGTCCAAGGGTCGGTTCTGATGGATTATTCGTATTCAGAGACCCCGAAATCCACCTAGTAATCTATTTGGATGCATTCACGGCCGAAAATCTCCAGGAGATGACGTGCCTTAGCAGTGACTGTGGGTACCAGGTGCTTCGGAGTCAGTTCTGATAGCTTAAACGTGTTCAGTAAAAAACCCCTCGTGTAATCTGTTTGCATTAATTTAGTGCTAAAATCCCTCGAAACATCAGAATATGACGTGGCCCTACACACCACGTGATCCGTTCTGATAGCGTATTCGTTTTCGGCAAACCCAAAAACCGTCCTAGTAATCTATTTGCATCAATTTAATGCCTGAAAAAATCAAAACTCCAGAAGATGGCATGCCTTAGCAGTGACACTAGGCACCAGGTACTCAAGGGATCGGTTTTGATGGTGCATTCATGTTTAGCGATTCCAAAAACCTTCAAGCAATCGGCTTGCATCAATTTAGTGCCGATAACGCCCGAACCCACAGATGACGTACCTTAGCAATGATCCTGGGCACCAAAAACCCCCCGGGTAAAAAAATGTCCCTTACTATCCTTATTTTGACATGTTTATGCACTTTTAAAGGTATTTTATGCAATTTAAAATTCAATTATGCATTTCCACCCATTTTGATGTAGTAGACTTTTTTCCTGACATCATCCTGAATACAATGCAAAAAGTTGCAAGTCTCTACGTGCTGTATTTACAAATCGATTTATTCCGGTGTTTTTAGTGCTAACCCACATAACAATGATGTTCGCATCAGGTTCAAAGTATATACTACCAACATTCGTCGGAGTATATTCGTTTTAGTATATGCGTAGTAAAAGCATAGCATGTACCTACCTTAAAAAACATTCTAAATTTCATGTTTTTTGCATATACTTCAAAGAATATTCTCGTACCTAATATACTGAGTACATTCGTGTACGTAGTTTCTCGGAATATTCGTAAAAGTTTATTCTTAGAATAAACCTTTATCGAATATTCTTAACACATACTTATAAGTACATTCTTAACATAAACTTATAAGTAGGTACTTTTAAAATATCTTAAAAGTAATATGTATGTATAGGAAGTATAATATTAGCTTTATAGATTATCAACTTCGTTATTTTTTAGAATAATTAATAAAATGTATGTATGTAGGTAGTATTGGATGAATTTAATTTCAAAATTGTTGCATGGTAAAAAAGTTTATACATTGATTGTATTAACGTTTATTATTAAAAATTCGTTTTCATAATTGAAATGACTTTACCATTTCGAGTTTATCATGAGTATTTTTACATCGTCGGAATTTGAATTTGGGTACATATTCAACTTAATATGGGCCATTCCAGAACCAAAACGTGCCAAAGCCCACAACCAAAGGCTTTGGTGTTGCCAACCGTCGAGTAAACTTTTTCGGTCAACTTACCTCAAAAATTCCCACTTTTATAAAAAATTCCCTCCTGTTTACAAAATCTGAGAAGATATGTTTAATTATTTTCAAATATTTTGATTTTTTTTTAATAATTTACAATTTGGACTGGAACAAAAATTCTCATTTTATTATTTGTATCTATGCAATGTTAAGGATGAAGACGAATGATAAAGTACTATGACTAAAGAATATACACAATCTCTTTATTTTGTTTGGGGTGCTTCAAAATATAATCTATTTTGGTAACTCAATATTACTTAAACTGTAGGTATCTAGGTAAGCACATATAAGTATATAAATTTTAGTTACTTATACATATAATAGTTTAGTTTATCTAAATATAATATAATAATTTGTACCAATAACTAAAATTTATAAATATGTACTTACTTTTTAAGTAAATATTGTAGAATGTAGTTACTAACTACATTCTCATTTGTAATTAAAATATGTAAATATAATAGATATTTCTTAGAACCAGTAGAACCGAAGATGAGATTAGGTGATGCTGGAAACATATTTCTGAGCAATATAGCACTTGATAGCACTTTCTTAGAATATTCTTAAAAATATATTCTTCCCATACAAAGATGTGCGGTAGTACGTTCTAAGTATATAAATAGAAGGTTTATAGCACTTCCTTGGAATATTCTAAAAAGTACGTTCTTGGTATAAACTAAAAAGTTGTGCGGTAGTACGTTCTAAGTACATAAATAGAAGGTTTATAGCACTTCCTTGGAATGTTCTAAAAAGTATATTCTTGGTATACACTGAACAGAAGTGCGGTAGTACATTTTAAGTATATACATAGAACGTTTAAGTACTGTAATGTAGTATATACTCAGTATCTGCTCTGCACATTCGCAATGGTAATTACGCATATTCTCAGTATATACTTTTTCTGAAAAGTATGTTCTATGAATCTACTAAGAACCTGAAATTGTTATGTGGGAAATACCCTGGTCTAACGCCTGGTTGCACCAACAGATCTTAAGTTTAAATCGTGCCTTAAGCTCAGCTTACAAACATACACGTTGCACCATTGAGTCTTAGATCAAATTTCAGCTTACCACAATGGATTGCATCTTAAACTTCATCTCAGTTAAGACGTGTTTAGAAAAGAATCAAAAATTTTGGTGCAACATAAGTGAGACTTAAGGCGGCTATATCTATAAGCTGAGCTGGGCTTAGCTGAAGCTTAAGATTTGTTGGTGCAACCAGGCCTAAATTTCTTGTGTAATGTTTCGTTTCCGAGTTTAAAATAGTATAATTAGTCGAGGAAATGAAGCAATTTGGCTCGCAATTTTTTCGTCCAGCATGGATTTACTTGAAATTTATAACTAAATAATCATTTTTTATATCATGCTGCTGTACGCTAAAACCTTGGGGGTAGTGGCCACCCCATCTCGGGGGTGGGAATTTTTTATTACATTTTAACCATGTAAATCGATGTAAAAAGTAATTTTAAGAAAAAAATGTTTTTTACATTGTCTTCGTAAAACTAATAATATGTATTTTTCGAGTTATTCGTGGTTGAAAGTAACAGTTTTTTGACGGTTAAATCGACTTTTTTAGAGGGTTTTTTGAGAATAACTCGAAAAATATGCATTTAATAAAAAAAACTGGAGATATCAAAATTGTATCTTTTAGTAACACAAACGAACACAAATCGAGATACGGCATGTTAAAGGTTAGCTTTTTTCATCAAATGCATAATTTTAAATAGTCAAAGCCAAATAACGGGAAAACTTTGCATTTTCCAGGAAAATTTACATGATATTTTTTCAAGCATAAGCATTTCAAGCAAAAAAAAGTCGGTACCTGTTTTTCTCTACGAAAAAAAAAACAGTGAAAACATCCCCCTAACTACCCTTGTAACTAAAAATTGGTCTTTATATTTATATTATCAATACACCCAAGACGTTTGACCTATTTAAAAGGCCTAATTTTAGAAAAGTTGGAGTTTAAATAAAAATTGATTTTTTGCAATTTTGCATTTTTTATCATTTTCTTAAAAATATCTCCGAAAATACTGGAGATACGGAAAAAATGATAGACTACTAAATTGTAGCTATTTTAATAGCTAAAATTTTCCTATGCATAGATTTTCATTACAGTGAACAGTTAGCTAGATATAGCTGTTTAAAACATCAATTTACGAGCAAACATCCCCTTATTTGAGCCCTTTAAACCCACCTCAATTAAAAATTAAGGGATCTTACGGAATTTAATTTACAGTCGTATTACTCTTCAAAAATCCTACAAAACTCTTATTGAAAAAACTTTTTATCGCCAGAAATGAAGGAGCTTTGTTTATAAAACTATTTTTTTTCGAACAATTCGAATAGTCCCCTTATAGAGCATTTTCAATGTACCTATATAATACCACACAGGTATATGACTTTATGCCTATATGCTTTAATAAGATGACTTAAAAACTATTTTTATGTGTATTTTTATATATTTGTAAATTCGTATTTTTGTAATATAATTTATTCGATAATAATAAATAAATATTTTTGTAATTCTTTAATTCTACTTTTTTTTTCTGTATAGATCTATTAAATTGTCTATTTATGAAAATTACAATGTTATTAAGGGTGGTTTTTAAGAGTTGAAATATTATGATATCATATCCTAAAGCATAAAACAATAATTATTTAACCAGTCAAAACCAAATTTTACCTATATTAAAGTTTACAATGTTTTTATATAATTTTTGACAATAAAGGTAGTTTACACGCGTAAAAATAATCAACGCCCTTGAGCATGATATAGAATATGAACAGAGGCGGCTCTAGCCCATGTAGCGCCCGTGTGCAGTCGATGCCCTGGCGCCCTTTGGTAGACGCGCAATCAAAATGAAATAGTTGAATATGTACCTACCTAGTAGTTGTACATAGAGTATTAGGTACTCTTATAACGTAAACAAAAATCCAGATGCAAATAGTGCAATATTAAATGATGTCGGGAGCCAATAGATATTTACGGCGTCAGAACAACCTACCCAAATCTGTTAAAAATATTTAATTAAAAATGAATTTTTATCTATGAGGTAAGGTTGAAAATTGGTTGAGGTTGATAAAATGATGAACTACATACTAGTTGATTACATACTACATACATGTGATTTCAGTATTACTTAAAAAAACCAACAACAAATTGTTAATATGGATAATTTTTGAGGAGCTCTGACTCTGCTGAGAGTCGCAATAATTGTGGTAGTCTTCTTCTTAGGGTGCCTGTCCGTTCCGAACGTTGGCGATCATTCTGGCTATGATGACTTTGTTGGTTGCTATACGGAATAGTTGTGTTGAGGTCTTTCTATACCATGCTCTCAGGTTAGCAAGCCAGAATATTCTTCTTCGTCCTGGGGTCTTTTCCTTAAATTTTACCTTGTAAAATGTATTGGATTAGCTCTTATCTGCCTCGATTTCTCATTATATGTCCCAGGTACTGCAGATTACGGGCCTTCACGATGTTGACCAAATCTGCGGTTGTGTTCATCCTCCGTAGTACTTCTTCATCACCTCTGTCCATGGTATCTTCAGGATCCTTCTGTACAACCATAGCTCGCAAGCTGAAGTTTAGATAGAGTTTCTGCCTTCAACGTCCACGTTTCTACTCCGTATAGACGCACTTATTTTTGTTTTTAGGGTGAGGTCATGGCTCTTGAGCACAGAGCTCATAGTCAAGAATGCACTTTTTTCCTTTCCGACGCGACATCTAATCTCTTTAGTATTGTCCCATGACTCATTGATTATAGTTCCCAAGTAATTGTATTGTGAGATACGTTCAATTCTCATTTGGTTTACATACAGATTTGTTCCAGTTATGTTTTGCTTGCTGATGATCATTAGCTTGGATTTGCTGGTGTTTATATATCTAGTCTCTATGTTCTACTTGTTTCCGTTATTTTGTTCATTAAGTTTTGCAGCCCTTCTATGGTATTGGAAAACACTATTGTACCATCTGTATACCGCAGGTTACTGAGCTTGATTCCATTTTTATTGAGATACCTTCATCAATATCTTTTAGAGTTTAGAGCCTCTTCAAAAATATGCTTTGAGTACAGATTGAACATCAGCGGTGAAATTATGCATCTCTGTCTCACTCCCCTGATTTTGACCTGATCTGTATATTCTCCATCTATTTGGAGCACTGCTAATTGATTCCAATACAGGTTAGCTATTATTTTCAGGCCTCTTCCGTCAATCATTGTCCTCTTCAGCACTTCCATCATTTGTTCAAGGCTAACTCTACCGAAAGCCTTCTTGTAGTCAATCAGGCATGCAAAAATATCACAGCTGACATCTCTACATTTCTGAAACAACACCTGCACGCTAAATAAAGCCTCCCTAGTTCTAACAGCGTTCACAAATCCAAACTGATTGGGCGCAATTTGTTCTTCGCATTTTCGGTAAATTGTGGTAGTAATAAAAGAAAATCTTCCTTTTAAATAATTTTACTCAAATTAAAAGCCGCTTTACTTTATATTTACATGTTAACTTAAATAAAATACTTAATCCATTACGTCCAAGCTTATTTCGCAAAATTATCCCGCGATACCTGTACAAACGCCTTTGAAAATACCCGACAAGTCCCAAGCAATTTGACCTTTATAGGTTCCACAACAGATTTAGGAACCATTGTCGGCATGTCTTCAAACGAAAAGATCGCCGTCCGTCCGTTGCACGGACAGCCGGGCGGGCGGCAATTTATAAATCGCGCTTAAGTGCCAATTCAATTTTTCACTAATCGTTTTAAAGCATATTTTATGTTGAAACAAATTAAAGGATTTTTGGCGATCGGCGCCCCCAACATCCCGGCGCCCGTGTGCACCGCACACCCTGCACAATAGGTAAAGCCGCCTCTGAATATGAAGTACAGGGTAAGATGATCCTAACCCCAAATTTTTATGTAAATTGATGCAAGCCGAAATTACTCTTTTAGGATAAGTAAACTTCTCATATATAGCTCCAACAAGGGTGGTTTTAAGGGTTGAAACATTGTGATAGTATATCTTAAAGCACAAAACAATCATTATGTACCTAATAAAAAGCAAATGTTGACAATATTAAAGTTTAAAATGTTATTTTATAATTTTTTACAATTAGGGGTGGTTTTCACCCTTAAAAAACTAAAAGCGTACAACGGCTCAATATAGAAAATGAACTAGAGGGTGAAATGAGCCTAATCCCAAATTTTTGTACAAATCAATGCTGGACGAAAAAATTGCGAGGTATTGCCATTTTTCCAGCTTCATTTCCTTGACTAAATGTCTAGTTATTGTTTATTTAGCAAATTGAAACGTTAATATTTTATTAAAGGTGAGATCAAGTCGATATCAAGATCTACAGGATAAAGTTCATTAAGAAAAATAATATGGATAATTAAATACTGCGCTAAAAAGGAAAACTTTTACGATTGTAGTTTGCGAAAATGTATGCAACTGCAGCTCGTGTTTCTACAAGAAAAATAAGGACATTGCTGAGATCTTCAAAAGAAAGTAGGTCACACAAATTAGTAGTAGGTCTAAAAAAGTTTTGATTCTATTTTCTTCTGGCATGTCTAAGTAAAATATTGTGTTTATTTGGGATTATCCACAGTTGATTGTAATTAAGATTATATTTTATAGTTATTGTTGATTTGATTCCCACTTCGGAAATCGTCTTTAAAAAATATTATTTTTAAAAATATTGATGTTCTGTTAGAGGTGGCCGAGCTCCTTGTTAGTCCGAGTCTATTTTGAAAATTTGAAACTTTTATCGAGAGACGATTTTTTTAAATATCTCATGTTTTTAATCTGTTTTAATAATTTATATTATTACCTTACTATAAAAAATAAGTATTTATTAATGATAGGCGATGATAACGCGATAATAATTATTAAGATATAAAAATATACGAACAATTGTTTTGTTTATAGTGCAGTCACTGAAGGTGAATATGAGCTATTACCTCTGATTTCGTTGAATCTCCATCGATTTGTACGAAAATTGGTGAGTGGTTAGAGGATATCTCAAGGAACAAAGGTGACATGGTGCCAACTTGCGCTTTTACCCTGGGGGTGGATGCCACCCCTCCTCGTGGTGAAAATTATTTTATAAAAAATAACCCCACAATTCGATAGAGCGACAAATTATAAGCAAAATTTGTTATATAAAGTTATTAAAATAAATCAAAACTTTTTGAGTTATTAAAGATCAAAGATTTTAATTTTTCGTGAGAAAAATGCATGTTTGTAACCGATTTTTCATAAATAACTCAAAAACTATAAGTTTTTACAAAAAGTTATTATTGTCAAAATTGAGGCTAATAAAAAATCAAATAAATTCCTTACTAGAAAAACCTTTCAATGTTTACTGAAAGTGAGTTATAGGTAATTGAATGTATATTTCTTTCGTCGAGTACCCAAATCTAAGTATTCATGCTTAAATACCGGGAAAATGATGCATTTTATAACATAAACTTATTAAACATTTGTCAAAGCTCATTGAAATATCTATCAAATAAGTGCTCGAACAAGTTGATAGCATTAAAGTTTATGCACCAAAAATGTTTCAAAATGTATCTTTTAAAAAATTTTCTAAAAAATGTTATTGTTTTTTTGTAAATAACTCCGTTAAGTTTTGAAGTAACAAGTTCATCTAATATCTGGTTAAAACATTATTTCAAGAGCTATTAAAAAACGTCAAAATAGTCATTTATACCTCTACCTTTTTTAAAAATAAAAGGTTAAACTGCCCCGGTTACATGGTTCCCGCAGCAAAATTGAAATTTTAAACGTTTCTATCTCGGTTATTTTTTACTCTACGAAAATAGTAAAATAGGTAAAGTATTTGTTACAGAAAAAAATATAATTTAGTTAATTATCATTTTTTACGTATATTGAGTATTTTTGGAGTTATTATCAAAAGAAAATGAAAAGTACGATAATTCTAAAAATTCTGATTTTTTTAAATTATACCTTTTTTTCAAAAATATGCATCCTAAACCGGTCAAATTAGTTGAAATAATTAACTATGAGAACATAAAGAAATTTTTGTGAGGTTTACTACAAATTTTAATTTTTGCGGAAATGGCGTATGTTTAGTTTTTAACTTTTTCCTAAAAAAATCGAAAGGGTTCTCTTATTTTCATCATAACTTGCTTAATTTTGACGCTATTAACTTCTACTGAAGCTCATTTAATAGGTATTCCGAAGTACTTTGACAAGTGCTTAACAAGTATATTCTATAAAATGCATCGTTTTCCCGTTATGTAAGCTTGAATACTTAGATTTGAGTACTCGTCGAAAAAAATATACATTAAATTAGCCATAACTCACTTTAAAATAACATTAGCTTAGTTCTTTAAGTAGGGAGTGTATTAAAATTTTTATTATCTTTAATTTTGGTAATAATAGCTTTTTTACAAAAGCTTATAGTTTTTGAGTAATACGTGAAAAACTGCTTTAAAACATGCATTTTTTTAAGAAAAAATAAAATCTTTGATATTCAATAACTAAAAAAGTATTGATTTATGTTAATAACTTTATATAACAAATTTTGCTTAGAGGTTGTCCCTCTATCGATTTCTGGTATTATTTTTAATAAAAAAATTTCACCCCCGAGAAGGGGTGGCAACCACCCCCAGGGTAAAAGCGCAAGTTAACATCATGTCACCTTTGTTCCTTGAAGTATCTTCTACCTACTTACCAATTTTCATGAAAATCGATGAAGGTTCAACGAAATCGGAGGTGAAAACCTTCAGTGACTCCACTATTAGGTTTATACTAGATTATGTTTAGAAGATGTGTCCACATATTTTATTAAAGTAAATAACATTAAATAGGTTAAAGGAATAAGGAAAAGAGTTTTTCCACCTACCTCTACCGAAATTATACTTTTCCTGACCCGATTGTAGGGAGTAAAGTCGTACTTTTCTTCGTACAAAGTCGTAGGGAGTAAAATTACTTTTACTTCCTAGGGAAGAGTAAACTCCCTAAGCCTTTCTACCTTTAGGTGTAAGGCTAATGAAGTTGAGGTTGGCATTGTAGTCTCCATGCTTTCCGATCTTGCGTTAGGTTTCTTGCACTTTCCAATATCAATCCCTTCTTCTCGACTTCTTTCCTGATTTCATCTACCCACATAACTCTTGGTCTTCCTATTTTGTTTTTCCGCTGCACTTTCGTTTCAAACACTCGTTTTGTTAGCCTCTCGTTCGACATTCTACACACGTACTTGAACCATATAAGTTGTCCCTCTACTATTTTTTCATTGATTTACATTTTACATTGATTGTTGTTTATGCCACTCTGATTTAGCTGATTATTTTTGTATATATCCTTTATTACTTCTATTTTGTGTCTATCGACTCCCCTTTCTTTTAGTTTCTTCCATTCGTCCTTTCTTCGGATTCTGTCAAACGCCTTTTCGAGGTCAATGAAGCACATATGTATCTCTCTATTCTTCTTGATTACCTTCTCACTTACTTGTCTTAATGTGAATATTAGGTCTTTCGTGCTTCTGTTCTTCCTGAATCCACACTGTGTGGCTTCCATAGTTGTTTCTATTTAGGTTTTTATTTTTGTCTCTATTATTCTTGCGAATACCTTCCCAGGGATACTTGATATGATGATACCTCGGTAATTATTACAGTTTCTCTTGTCTTCCTTTTTGTGTATTGGTAATATAATGTCTTTCTTCCAGTCCTTTGGTAATTCTGCTCTATTCATGATGTTCATCATTCATCATTCATCATTCATTAGTTCTTTCATGCTATGCTTTTCCTCTGCCCCCATGAATTTTATCATTTCCGGGGTGATATGATCCTTGCCTGGTGCTTTGCCCAATTTTACTCTTTCTATTGCTTTCTCTAATTTCTCTCTTGTTATGGATTTCACTTGTTGTTCTTCATTCCTTTCTTGTATCTCCCCTATGTTGTCCATGTCTGCATGAGTTAGCTCTTTGAAATGTTCTCTCCATCTTTCCAATATTTGTTTTTCTTCTGTTAGTACGTTTCCATTCTTGTCTTTTATATTCGACATCGTGTGATTTTTCTTTTGTCTGAGTTGTTTTAATGCGCCATAGAAGGGTTTTTGGTTTTCCCTATAATTTTTTGTCATTTTTTGTCCAAATCTCTCCCATGACCTTTCCTTTCCTGCTTTCACCGCTATTTCAACCTCTTTCCTTTTTTCTTTATATGCCTCGTAATCTTCCGGGTGTTTTATGCTTAAGTATCTCTTCCATTTGTCTCTTTTTTTTTCTCTATTTTCTCTCGTATTCCTTCCGTCCACAATTCCGTTCTCTGCATGTTAGTATTTGATATTTTTGCTTTCCCGCAAGTTTCCTCAGCTGCTTTGATTATGCTGGTTTTTAGATATTCCCATTTTTCTTCTATATTTGTATTTTTTGCCCTACCTTTCAAAGTATTATCTAATTTTTCTTAGAATTTCTTCTTATATCTTTTCTCTTTTAATTTGTAACTATTTATTTTCTCGTTTACTACATTTTTTCTTTATTCTTACATTCCATGTTCCCATTTTTATCTCTCCTTTTTTCTGCAATCTCTAGCTTTCCCCTTCTTATTTTCATCCTTGTTTATCTTTGCATCATTTTTTTCCCTATCGCTTTTCCTATTCATTGCCTTGGTCGTCATTGTTCTGGGTCCGGTCTCATTATTTTCTATTACTTTTTTGGAGTCCTTTCCCCGATATTTCTGTGAATTTGTATAATTTTCTCATTATTATGGTTCCATTTCCACTCCTTCCCATAAATCTCCAGTTTATATATATCCTATCTTCGTAGTATTACCTTTGTCTTTTTCTTCTTTTGCCATTTTCCTAATTTTTGCTTGTATTTCCCTTTCCTTTCTACTTTGTTTTTTAGTACACTTAGCTTATCCGTTAGGTTTTCCATTTCTGCTACACAGATTTGGTCTCCGATCTTCACCGCTCCTCTTAGTTTCACTTGTAATTTCAGATTTCTTCCTATGGAGTCTTCTACTGACTCCTTTACCGGCTTTGCGTCGTTAGGATCCAGTTTTAGACGTTTTAATACTATAATATTATTTCTTATATATACTATCTTTTAATACTATATTTTTCCATAAAATATCTTTTAAAAATATTTTGGATATTTTTAAATATTTTAAATATTTTTATTAAGTTGAAAATTTTGACTTTCATTTAGCAGATGTCGCTAGGCACCTACTGCATAACGTCAGTTGCAATGCGGGGATAAACTCTCGGAGTTTCATCACCTGGGGCAGAGAGCAGCAAACCTACGCCTCTCTGATGATGACTCTAATTTGAGTCGAAAATCGTCGATTTAGAGTGCTGGTTTGCGCTCTCTGTACTAAGTGAAAAATAAGACAGTTTTGCCTTCGCATTGCAACTGGACAAAAATGGTATACATTTTTATCGGTAATAATAACTGATTTCGAAAAGTTCATATATAATGTTTTGGTAGTAGCCCAAAACATTTATTTATGCTCATATTATGCAATGGTCTTTCTAGCCTATTCGGGTATTTAAATACCCCAGAATGAATACTCCCTTCTTTTTCTTTATTACGCCTAATACCCACGTACGGGTGGACCCTGGTAAACCTGAGCAACCCTACCGGAGATTGGGTAACCAACCCCAGTGGAAAGTAGGGTCAGGGCCGACAAGGAAAGGAGAAATGGCCCTCCGAAAAGGGGGTTAGGCGTAGGGCTAACAGCCATATCCTATAAAACACATATGTTACGAACGTTCAAGGAAAGAAAACCGGACTGATCAGGCGACGACGACTGCGCGAGAAAAAGGTACACGATTTAAGAATTGCGACATGGAACATCCGATCCCTATACAGACCCGGAGCCCCCAAAACCTGCTCGGTGAACTGAATAGATATAACATAGATACAACAGCTCTGCAGGAAATAAGATGGACCGGGATTGGCACCATTGACAAAAGACACCACATTATATTCTATAGTTGCGACGCTAAACACCACGCACTAGGTACTGGCTTTATGTAAATAAAAAGATTAAACACCCCTAAGAGACTTTCGTGCTATGAACCCTAGAATGTGCATCCTGAGACTAAGGGGAACTTTTTTTAACTACAGCATTTTAAATGTACATGCCCCTACAGAGGAAAAAGAAGACGATGTCAAAGAAAAATTCTATGAAGAGCTAGAAGCTGCATATCATTCATGCCCAAAGAACGGCATCAAAATTATTTATGGTGATCTCAACGCAAAAATAGGAAAAGAGCAATAATACCTACCAACGATAGGTAAGCACAGCCTCCATGAAGTATCCAATGACAATGGCATCCGACTAATCAATCTAGCAACTTCCCTTAACATGGTCATTGCCAGCACATGCTTCCAGCGAAAAAATATTCATAGGGGAACGTTGAGATCTCCAGATGGGAGTACAGTAAACATGATCGATCATGTTATTATTGACTCTAGACATCACTCAGACGTAATAAACGTATGCAGCAGACGAGGGGCAAATGCCGACTCAGATCACTACCTAGTAGAAAGTAGAATAAGAGCCAGAATCTCAAACATAAAAAAGAAAAGGGATCCAAAATTGAAAAATATGAAATAAAAGGGGGAGGATATCGTCGAATGGAAAACAGAGGTCAAATATCTAGGGCTGATCCTAGATAGCAAGTTACTCTGGAATAAACACGAAGAGGAAGTAATACACAAAGCCACCAAGGCCCTCATGGTGTGTAAGAACATTGCAGGGAAAACTGGGGATGTAACCCACGTATTCTGCAATGGATGTACACAGCAATAGTGAGACCACTAATCACTTATGGGGCAGTAGCTTGGGGCACAAGAGCTAATCTGAATACGACAAAGAAAAAGCTTTCGAAGATTCAGAGACTAGCCTGTGCATGTATCACTGGAGCAATGGGAACCTGCCCCACAGCTGCAATGGAGGTGATTTTAAACTTGACCCCACTGCACATTCAGTTAGAAAATGTAAGGAAGGAAACAATTTACAGGATGATCAGAGAAGGAATCATCAGAGAAAAACCTCGATCACTTCAATTTGATCAAACTTGGGAAATGCCCCAAGATGATATGCCGAAGAAATTCAACTTTGTGAGAACATTCATCACTAAGCTGAGCAATAAATCTGAATGGGACGAAGATACCATACACAACTTGAACCCAAATGCCATAAAGTGGTATACGGATGGCTCCAAACTGGAAGAGGGAACTGGAATAGGAGTCTTTGGACCGAGAGCCAAACACTCAGAAAGCTTGGGCACATACCCAAGCATCTTTCAAGCAGAAATCCGTGCCATCGAAAGATGTGTGGAGTTTAACATTGGAAGAAACTATCGCAAACAAGAGATTGTAATCATGTCGGATAGTCAAGCAGCCATTAAAGCACTGAGCTCACATATAATCAGTTCTAAGATGGTTTGGGAGTGCCTAGGAAAGCTAAATGAACTAGGCCAGAAGAACCTTGTCACCCTCCTATGGGTCCCAGGACACATAGGAATTGAAGGGAACGAAACAGCAGATCAGCTGGCGAAAAAAGGAGCCGAAACCCCATATCTGGGACCAGAACCATCATGTGGGATCAGCAGTAGCGCAATCTTAGGAGAACTAAGAGGAGAATTGGAGAGGGAAAAGTCCAAGTACTGGAATCAGTTGGAAGGATTGAGACAAGCCAAGACAATTCGGGGAAATTATAACCAGAATAGATCTCTTAGCTTTCTTAACCTCAGTAAAAAGAAGATCCGGATTTTGACGGGAATAATGACCGGGCATTGCCGGTTAAGAAGTCACATGAAGAAGCTAGGATTGGTAGATGAAGCAAAATGCAGATTCTGTGAGGAAGAGGACGAAACCTCAATACACATACTCTCAGAATGTCCTGCATTGCAGAACTCCAGGGCCAGATACCTAGGGGCACATGAAATAGAAGAGGAGAACCTGCCTGAATTGAAGCCCGACGATGTCCTAATCTTTCTTAGGAAAATAGGACTGGAAGAGCTGCTATAGGTCTGAGAAAACATCAGACTCATGGCAAGCAAGGGGGACACAATAGATCCTACGGGTCGCAGTGTACCTATCACCCCTATCTACATACATACATACATACATACATACAATACCTAACAACGATAGGTAAGCACAGCCTCCATGAAGTATCCAATGACAATGGCATCCGACTAATCAATCTAGCAACTTCCCTTAACATGGCCATTGCCAGCACATGCTTCCAGCGAAAAAATATTTATAGGGGAACGTGGAGATCTCCAGATGGGATTACAGTAAACATGATCGATCATGTTATTATTGACTCTAGACATCACTCAGACGTAATAAACGTATGCAGCAGACGAGGGGCAAATGCCGACTCAGATCACTACCTAGTAGAAAGTAGAATAAGAGCCAGAATCTCAAACATAAAAAAGAAAAGGGATCCAAAATTGAAAAATATGAAATAAAAAACTTAGCAGACAAGAGCAAAAAGGCCAAATACAAAGAACATATAAAAGGAAGGCTAGAAAAGAGACAAAAGCACGAGGATATAAACGGAGAATGGGAAGCGTGTAAAAACATTATAGAAGACGCTGCCAAAGAGACCTTGGGTCTACAAAAAAAGGTCAAATCAACTGACGGGAAGTGGTTCGATGAAGATTGTCGTAACATAACAGAGAGGAAAAATAATGCATATCAACGATTACAACAACGACATAGAACAAGACAGGCAGAGGAGGAATGTAAAATGCTAAGGAGGGAAGAAAAGAAAATACATCGCAGAAAAAAAGAAAACACATAGAAGACGAACTCCAAGAAATTGAAGAATTAAATAAACCAACAGAAACCAGAAAATTCTACCAAAAACTTAACAAAAGCAGAAAAGAATTTAAACCAAGAACAATGATGTGCAGAGACAAAGAAGGAGATATAGTAACTCAGAGTGGAATAATACAAAGATGGACTGAATTCTTCAAAGAAAAGTTTGAACAAAACGGAGATCCACTATATGATGGAATTATACTGGATCAAACGGATACCAGAGAAACAACCCCCTTCAGTAGCTGAAATGCAAGAAGCAGTTACCAGAATGAAAAACAACAAGTCACCTGGATTAGACAATATTAACGCAGAATTAATAAAAGAAGGCGGAGACTCCCTATTGAATGCGATACACGAAATAATAGTGAATATATGGACTAATAAACAACTGCCACAAGACTGGAATACCGGAGTAATTATTCCACTACATAAAAGGGAGATCAGCTTGAATGTAAAAATTACCGGGCAATAACGCTACTGACTGTGGCATATAAAATACTGTCAAATATTGTCTATGAGCGATTGAGACCATATGCGGAACAAATAGTTGGGGGATATCAATATGGTTTCTGCAGGCAGATGTCCACAATAGATCAGATCTTCGTATTGAGAAAATCTTGGAAAAGACTAGTGAATTTAATATAGACACACATCATCTCTTCATTGATTTTGAGAGTGCTTATGATAATATTCATCGAGAATTTCTGATCCACGTCCTGAAAGAGTTTAGTATTCCAACTCAACTCATTGATATAGTAAAAGAAACGCTTAAATTACAGAGCCAAATTCGAATTCAAAACGCACTAACAGATACAATACATGTTAGAATATGCCTACGACAGGGAGATGCCCTATTCTGTATTCTATTCAACATCACATTAGAGAAAATAATTAGAGAGTCAAAAGTCAACACCAAAGGAACAATAATAACAAAAAGTGTACAAATATTGGCATTTGCAGATGATGTTGATATCATAGCTAGAAGCAAAAGAGAAATGATGGAAGCATTTAATGCGATAGAAAGAGCGGCACAAAACAGTGGCCTAAATATTAATGAAATAAAAACCAAATACATGAAGGCCAGCAAATCGACAGGCCAAAGAAACCTACAGAATCTGACAATAGGAGACTATAACATCGAAAGCGTAAAAAAATTTACATATCTAGGTTCACTAGTCACCGCAGATAACAATGTCAGCGAAGAAGTCATGAGAAGAATACATATTGCTAATAAAACATATAATGGACTAATTAAACATGTAAGATCTAACAACATCACGAGAAAAACCAAATGCAAAATATACAAATCCCTGATGAAACCGGTCCTTATAGGCTATTGATTATATTCAAAGTAAGATAGCTAAAAGGAACTACAACGTTAACGGGGTTTTATTATTTGGTATGGTCAATGGACATCTATATATAAAAAAACCGCGGAGTGCTACCATTTAAAGGGGTGCGTTTTTGAGAAATGGGTGAATTAGTCCCTGGGCACAGGTTACATTAGGGTGAGTTCTATGCACTTTTGGTACAAATACGTCTACATCAAAATTGTTTCTGGTTAAATTTCATATCTAAATATAACTTTTAAAAGTCAAAGATATTTTTTTTACAAAAATATATTCAAAAGAAAAAGCACAAAGAAACCCAAAAGAAAGAAATTTTGTTTTTTGTCCCATAACTTTTGTCCACGGGGATATAGGTATAGACATTGCTTCACAGAAAAAAAACTTACATATTTTCTCTTTAAAATGATGTTTAGTAGAGGTCATTAGGATTTACAGTTTTCGAAATATGATTTTTAAAAGTTCGCCACTCACAGCCATTTTGGGCAATTTTCCTTGTTATTTCGCAAATTTTGTTCTGTAACTTTTTTCTACGTAACTTTAGGTATATGCAATGGTACACGTAATAGGAACAGAAATCAATTACCTTTAAAATGGTCTACTGTATAACGTTGTACGACTTTTTTTAAAGAGATTATTGTTTTTCAAGGTTTTATACTTTTAACGATTTTTTATAATATAATATAAAAATAAAACAAAATTATTATATAATATATTATATATTATAGAGTACCTAATATAAAGAAATATTATTTTTTACATTTTTTACGATTATTTTTGAAATTTCTCATTATAACTTTTTATTTCTTGTACATGAATATACTATCTATATATTGCGCAACAAAGATGGCTTACTTTCTGTTCTTTAAAATGATGTATCATCTATATTTAAATACATAGTGGAGACCGAGTGATTCTTTGATATTTTTTTACCTGTATTATTTAAAATTATTTCTATTACAAAAATTACATAAACATTAGTCTTAAAAAACATCACTTTAGATAAAATTATTTAAACGTTGACATTTAAAAAATTTTCAAAATCAAAGTCCATCTCTTCGTTAGCATTAGCTTCAATATCTTCTTCTGACACCTCAGTTATCTTAAACTTCCCACAATTAGTACCCATGCACATGCACCCTTTCCAGAATATTGAACAACTAATTCGTATCTTCCAACAACCGCAGTTTTTTGTACATCCTTTGGTACATTTACATGCTATTTTTTCAAGCAAAGCTTGTGATGCAGAAGCTTTGACAGTAAATGTTGGAATTAATCCATATTTTCAAGTTTGCCCGGCCGAGTCAAGTGGATCCAAAGTATTACCTATAAAAAATAAGATTCAATCAACACACAATCACATAAAAAAGTTATAATGAGGAATATAAAAAATATTCCTAAAATCAAAAATAGTTGCAAGTACTTTTTACAATTTCAAAAAGCATATCTTATTCAAAAATAACCCTAGAATTTTTTATAATACACCATTTTAAAGTAAACAGAATAAGCTTTCTTTTTTATTATATAATATATACCATATAGAAAAAAAAGTTATAATGAGAAATTTAAAAAATAATCGTAAAAAATATAAACACTCGTTAAAAGTCTTGAAAAAGATAACCTCTTTAAAAGAAGTCGTACAACATTATACAGTAGACCATTTTAAAGGTAATTGATTTCTATTCCTCTTACATGTACCATTGCTTATACCTAAAGTTACGTAGAAAAAAGTTACAGAACAATATTTGCGAAATAACAAGGAAAATTGCCCAAAATTGCTGTGAGTGCCGAACTTTGAAAAATCATATTTCGAAAACTGTAAATCCTAATGACCTCTGCCAAACATCATTTTAAAGAGAAAATATGTAAGTTTTTTTTCTGTGAAGCAATGTCTATACCTATATCCCCGTGGACAAAAGTTATGGGACAAACGACAAAGTTCTTTTGGGTTTCTTTGTGCTTTTTCTTTTGAATATATTTTTGTAAAAAAAAGTATCTTTGACTTTAAAAAGTTATATTTAGATAGGAAATTTAACCAGGAACAATTTTTATGTAGACGTGTTTGTACCAAAAGTGCATAAAACTCACCCTAATGTAACCTGTGCCCAGGGACTAATTCACCCATTTCTCAAAAACGCACCCCTTTAAATGGTAGCACTCCGCGGTTTTTTCATATAGAGAGATTCATTGACCATATGAAATAATAAAACCCCGTTAACGTTGTAGTTCCTTTCTATAGTACATAATCAATAGCCTATTATATATGGAACAGAGACATGGTCACTGTCGAAAAGCGATGAGAACTTATTAGGTACGTTTGAACGAAAAATCCTCAGACACATATATAAGGGGGTGAAAGAAAATGACGTATGGCGCAGAAGATATAATTTTGAACTATACGCAGCATACAACGAACCCGACGTCATAACATCCATAAAAATCGGACGTCTGCGCTGGATGGGCCATGTTGAACGGATGTTGGAGACCGAAACACCAAAACATATAATGAGACAAGCACCAGTAGGGAGAAGGTCAAAGGGAAGACAAAGGGAACAAAGCAAGGAACAGAACAGAATGGAGGAAAATTCTAGAACAAGCCAGGACCCAAAAAGAGTTGTCGAGCTACTGATGATGATGATGACCTACGTTCAGTCGATTACCGTAAAATCCTTATTTCCTTTCGCAGGAAATATCATTCGTGCTTATATCCTATCTTCTTTATGGGCATAAACCCCTATGATAATTATTACGGACATTTATCGTCAGCTCTACTATTATAATTTTCTCGTCAACTTCTTTCGAGATTTTTATGTACTTATTTTACTAATTTATTGTGAATTAGTACAGCTACACACGTTTGCCTCTATTAATTTTGGTTCATCGATGTATGTACCACATTTTCTACAACATTGTTATTTTTGAATTGCAAATGTCTGATTAGGAGAAGCGGAAGATTACTCTTTTTATTCAGAATTTGCGTCGAAATTAATTACTAAAATATGACAGACGAAATAGTATTATCAGTTATCAGTGGTTTATCTAGCGAATTGATCTGATCTAGAGAATATTTCAATCGATATCTATAGTAATAACATTAGTTAGTCCAGTTTTTTTCGTGAAGTGTAGTGAGTGAATAGATCTGATCAAATTGCACTAATACCGGTAATAAAGGTAATTTAATTTAAATATTTGACATATATACGTCATCAAATTTGCAACGTCACATTGGTCAAAATATTAATAATGAGTAGTACTCCAGGGAAATACAAAAATATACCATGTTTGGGACACTTGACCAACCAGATTGCAAATGGGTTTTTTGCGTAATATAGGTATAATATAAATAGGTCTGGATCCCGCGTATGAAAAAAAAGTTGATTAATAGCAAGCTGAAAATTTGTTAATAGCTTAAAGGTGTCTAGTAAGATAAACTTTGATATATGGGAACACTGGAACAGGGCAGTTTTAATTGGGGAACAGGTTAAAAATTTGGAACGGTCACACCACGAAAACGGCACATTTATTTTGTCCGACAGAACAGACTTAAACTCACCGAACAGAGATTAAACTCTCATGCAAAAATCAGACTGCTATTTATCACCTGTCATAATTCCTGTCATTTGACATATTCTACATGTTCCACTCATTAAAACGCCCATTTGGTGATAAATAGCAATCTGATTTTTGCATGAGAGTTTAATCTCTGTTCGGAAAGTTTAAGTCTGTTCTGTCGGACAAAATAAATGTGCCGTTTTCGTGGGTTTACTGTAAAGAGACCGAAATCATTAGACCAAAAGCAGTAGACCGTACTCATTGGATCGAAAGGCACTTTACCGAAACCTCACTAGACTGAACAGCAGAAGACCGAAAGCAGTTCTTTTTACTTGTCGCAGTAAAAGAGATAAGACTAATGTTATTACAACTAAATGCTATTTGGATGGTTACTAAGTAAAACCTGTCAATAACGGTCACTAAAAATGAGAGAACTATTGGTCGATATAAAAAGGTGGCCGCTAAAACCAGGTTTTGTAGTCCACAAATTTTGGTTTGGGGAACTTTGAAACTGGCCGGCTAGTTCAGGTGGCCGGTTTTGGCAGGTGGCCGTTAACACAGGTTTTACTGTATAAACAGTTAAAATGGTGTTAACGTCACTCAATCCTTAATTTATTTTTACCTTCACTAATTTGTTTAACGAATGAAAACTTTTTCATATCAGACTGTACAGGGTAACAATTTACACAGTCTATATATATAAAATAGTAGGTACAAAAAAAAATAAAATAAACAAAAAGACAGATATACAAAATCTTAGCATAATTTACTGCAATGTTTTTTAATTTGTGTACCATTTCGGTCTAATGCTGTTCGGTCTAGTGAGGTTTCGGTAAAGTGCTTTTCGGTTCAATGAGTTCGGTCTACTGCTTTGGGTCTAATGATTTCGGTCTAATTGTCGTATACCGTTTTCGTGGTGTGACCGTTCCAAATTTTTAACCTGTCCCACAATTAAAACTGCCCCTGTTCCAGTGTTTCCATATATCAAAGTTTATCCGACTAGACACCCTTAAGCTATTAACAAATTTTCAGCTTGCTATTAATCAACTTTTTTTTCATACGCGTGATCCAGACCTAAAATACAAAAATGCCCGTCACAATTCGAGCGAGAATTTTAGATATCAACAAATAAGAGTCAAAAATCGCAGCTTTTTGGTTTAAATCGCTGTAATTACTTATAGTATTTATTTTTAGTAGATGAGCAAAGGTTTAAAATAATGGCTTTTGAATTTGTTCCGATCATTTTTGTTGCTTCGGAAATTGCAAAATAAGACTCAAATTTCGAAAATCAAAAACTTGCTATAACTTTTGCAAAATGAACTTGACTTTGATATTGAGTGATATTGACATTTGACATGCAAAGTTGAGTCAAAGAGTACATAAATAATGCACAAAAATTTGAAGATAATTCGTCAATTAGTTTCAATTTTATTCAATTTATCCGGTTTATTTATCCCAGGGAACTTTTTTTGTCATGATATTGCTCAGAAAATAATAATGATACAGCAATTTTGCGGGTACCACACGAAAGAAAAAGACCAACATTTTTATTATTTTAAATAAAAAAATTACAAAATTCATTTTTATGATTGCAAAAATATTTTAATTAAGTAAAGTCATTTTTGGCTTATAAATAGTTTGAATTACTTTGTTAATATTAAATGTAGACTAAATCCACCCTGTAATTTGTAAAGCTGGTATTTTTACACAAATTATCACAAACAAAAATTCGCCTAGATCAATAAAATTAAGGCCGAAGTTAGCCACTTTTTTTATTTAATTCGCAGCTATTTTGTTTATAATAATTAAACAACATAACCAGCGTCACTTTGAAGTTCAAGGATATAGATTACCTATATGTAAAAGTTTGAGTTAACTTAACATTAACAGAGTAGTTAATAAAGCTTTAAAATTGATTTCTTAACGAAATCGGTTCGGGGTCAGTGAAGGGGACTTAATTAAAATTCGTGCACTCAAAACATAAAATTGATTCTTCAAACATATGCTGCGATTAATATCTCCGGAGCTTGTTGATGGATTTTGATCATTATGTTTTTAATTTGTGTGTACTCAAAGCCTTGTAGAGTACGTTACACCTAACAGCACCTAACAGTACAAAATGTTAGGGGGGAACCCACTTATCACTCAGGAATATGAGAAATATATTACGACCGATTCACAGACCTACTACCGCATTTACACTTAGCCCTGTTTTACAGGGAATTGGGCAGGGAAATGGGCAGCGTGAGTGTGTAAATAGCTCACTCGCGCTGCTGCTGCTCATGCTACTGACATTGTACGGCGCTCCCTCAAAAATCGGTTTTCGAGATGGAAGTCAAAGGACTGGCAGCGCGAGCGCGAGTAAGTATCCACATTCAACTACTCTCTCTCTCTCTCTCTCTCTCTCTCTCTCTCTCTCTCTCTCTCTCCCTCTCTCTCTCTCTCTCTCTCTCTCTCTCTCTCACACACACACACACACTTGCCGCCGGCAAAGCGGCAAGTGAGTAAGGGAGCAAGACGATGCTCTCGTTACATTCCATTCATGAGAGTCGCCGATAAAATGAGTTATGAGGACATTGGCGAGGAACTGATGTGAACACCTCTCACTCGCTCGATATCATATTTCGGGCAATATTTCCGACAGCGGCAGTAGCAGTGGCAAAGACTGAGGATTCTCAGTCCTACAGGATATGCGTGTAAATTTTCATAAAAATCGGTCAAGCTTTTTCTGAGGAGTATGGTAAGTTACCAGTATTAGTTACCATTGGTAACTAATACTGTTACAGGAAAATTTTATGTATATACAGGTTGATTGATTAGTGGGGCTCAATATATCCGCTATAGTAATAGATAGCAATAAAAGTTAATAACAAAAATTGTAGCCAACTTTGAGTTTCACATTACAAAATTAGTTAGAATGTTACAGGTTTTTCGATAACACAGTGGCAGACCAAAGTTTTGTTTTTTATAAGAAACACCCTATATTTTTTATATTCAAAATCCTGTTAACTTCTCCATCATAAAAATATAAAGGTTTGTTATGTTATACAGGGTATTTACAAAGGTATCACCAATTTTGTATGAAAATCGTAACAAGTTCGACTTCTTGTATAAATAAAAATAAGCACAACAGCAATGGTATATTAATGCCATATTTTTTATTTATTGTCACAATTTTCAAGAATTATTGACATTGCTAATTTGCTTTATATCAAATACAGGGTGAGTCAGAAACGCAAGTACAATATTTTCTCTGTAATGTTAAATGGAACACCCTGTATTTTATACAATTATTGAAAAGTAACACTACCGTACTTTAATTTTTATATAACATTCCCTATTTCCAAATTTATTAGTTTTCGAGATATTTTCATTTTTCAGATCAAATTATTTTAGGTGTCTAAATTTATCTAAATTTTAAGTAAGCCATGACTGAATTGACAATTGACGATTACTGATTATCAACCGGTAATCAATGTAACAATATAGCAAATAAAGAAATAAAAATAATTTATTGGTAATACATTTTACAAAAAAAAAACAACCACAACGTGCAAAATTTTTGAAACAATTAAACACTAATTTTTATGTAAATTTAACAAATAAAGAAAGAAAATTAGCAATAAATTTTACAAAAAATACACAAACACAAAATACAACATTTTATGAAGACCATTAAACACTACTTTTGTAGATATGTATCTACCTAAATGTAACAAATAAAGAACGAAAAATAATATATCAGTAACACATTTGGCAAAAAAAACATGTTTGAAAAAATTACAAGCTACTTTTAATAAAATATTTTTAATAGTTAATTACATAAGGTGTTCAAAATTACCTCTTAACACATTTATGCACGCCTAAAACGTTCATTGAATGAGCTACTTACTCTATACCATATTCCACGAATATGCGTCTCTTTGGATTATTTCGACAACGAATATTTTATTGTGCAAAATATAAAGAACAAAAATAAATTGCAAATTACATTGCTGTTTATTTGAGTAATTATTAGAGTCATTTAATTTCGTACTTCTTATGTTGCACACTGAAATATTCGTTGTCGCGATAATCCAAAACAGGCGTATGTTGGTGGAATGAACCATACGAAGCACTTGTAAATTAACACATCGAAATACACTTTGTATTCTATTTTTCATCTAATCCCTTATTGTTGGAGCTATTTTATGAGCTTCATTATTGACGCAACTCCGCCTATGGTGACAAATGGGTGAATCGAGTAGCTCAGGAGTCACCACTGCCGGTCCTAAGCCCGGATAAAGGAGGAAGGTTGGGCAGTGGGCTGACAACCCACTCCCGGAAAAAACACACTGTTACGAAACCTGAACATTTGCCTCGGAATACAGGACGGAACTTTCGGAAACGACTCAAGCTACGAAACATGGACTATGCATTTGGAAACTGGAATGTGAGAACGCTAAATAGACCAGGAGCTCAAACCGCACTTCTGCAAGAACTAAAAAGATATAAGATCATAATTACTGCTCTTCAGGAGACAAGATGGCTGGGGAAAGGTGTCAGGGACACTAAAACGCACACAATTCTATATAGTGGGAAGGAACAAGGAAGCAAAGAATGTGGAGTCGCATTTGTGGTGGATAATGATTTTAAGTCAAAAATCATCGACTTCCAGGCAGTCAGTGAAAGGATATGTAAGTTGAGAATTCGCACCCACTTCTTCAACCTAACAATGATAAACATTCACTGTCCAACAGAAGATCAAGAGCAACATACAAAGGAAAGCTTTTACCAACAGCTGGAGATAGTATATGATAATGCGCCAAAAAATGACATCAAGATTATAATGGGTGATATGAATGCTAAAATAGGCAAGGAACCGCAGTTCTATGGCACAATAGGAAAACACTCTCTGCACAATGAAACAAGCGAGAATGGGGAGTTTTTGATAAATTTTGCCACCAGTAAAAACATGGTTATAAGTTCCACATGCTTCCCACATAAAGGCATACACAAAATGACATGGATTTCACCAGATGGAACCACAACCAATCAAATTGACCATGTGCTGATAGACAAAAGGGCAGCCAGTAGTATCTCCGATGTGAGAACACGACGAGGAGCATGCTGTGGATCAGACCATCTTTTAGTACAAACCAAATTTAGATGCAGAGTTAACAGCAAAAGAAACGAAAGACAACAAAGAACAAACACACTGGACCTGGAAAAACTGAAGATTCAGGAATGTAAAGAGAAGTTCGAACAAGAAGTCGCAAATGAGTTAAGCACGCTAGAACTGCACTCCATAGAGGGCAAATAGACTAATATCAAAACAGCAGTACTGACAGCAGCAGCGTCCACCCTGGGAAACAAGAAAAAGGAGAGAAGAGCAGCATGGTTTGATGACGAGTGCAGACAAGCAATCGAGGAAAGAAATGAAGCACACAAAATGTACATAACAAGAAGAACACGGGAAAGACGAACATTATTTGAAGTCGCAAGACGGAAAGCAGACAAAACATGTAGAAATAAAAAGAGAGTCTATGAAAATGGACAAATAGAAAAAATGGAAGAACATTTCAAAAACAACGAAATTAGAGGGGCTTACGAATACCTAAAAAAGATAAAAAGTGGGTATAAACCTCAAACAAGTCTATGTAAAGATGAAAGTGGGCAAATAATCAGTGACCAACAGAAAGTCACAGAAACCTGGAAGCATTATTTTCAGACACTACTTGGAACTCAAGTAGACATGGAAGATGAAATGGGTATGATCTACGTAGAAGAGAATGGAGTAGAAGCTCCAACCATAGAGGAAGTTTTCGAAGCCATTAAGGCCCAGAAAAACAATAAAGCTCCGGGAGTTGATGAAATACCAGCAGAACTATATAAGGTAGGTGGCGACCACCTAGCAAGTCACATCCACGCGCTCATCAGAGACGTATGGCAAGAAGAGAAAATACCCGACGACTGGAAGAAAAGTATAGTATGCCCGATCTATAAAAAAGGAGACAAACTCCAGTGCAAAAACTACCGTGGAATCTCTCTACTATGTACAGCATATAAAGTCCTCACGTACATTATAAACCAGCGGCTCCAACCACTAGCAGAAAATATTATTGGAGAGTATCAGACGGGCTTCCGACGGGGAAGATCGACACTGGATCAAATATTCACAGTAAAACAAATCTTGGACAAAGCATGGGAATACGATGTTGATGTTCACAACGTGTTTGTAGACTTCAAACAGGCATACGACTCAGTCAAAAGGAACAAACTATACTATATATTGGCTGAATTGGCAATACCACACAAGTTAATAAGACTCATTAAAGCCACAATGGATGAAACTCAGGCATGTGTACGAATACAAAACCACTCGACAGACTTTTTTAACATTTCGCAGGGACTAAAACAGGGAGATGGGCTGGCCCCAACATTGTTTAACCTGGCACTGGAGTATTCGGTTAGGCAAATGCAAACTGGACGAGGAAATCTACTGACCAACCGAACGGTTCAACTGGCCGCTTATGCTGATGATATTAATATTATGAGTAGAACATCAACAGGAGCACAGGAAACATATGCAGAGTTAAAAACACAAACAAAAATGCTAGGTCTGGAAATTAACACAGAAAAAACAAAAATAATGACTCAGAGGAGAAGAAATATAGTCCCAGAAAACATTATACATGAAGATGACATTGAAACGGTTGAAAAGTTTACATACCTGGGAGTAGAAATATATGCCGACGGATCAGAAGATGGAGAAATAAGGAAGAGAATAACGCAGGAAAACAGAGCTTATTTTGCCCTCTCCCATATATTTCGGTCAAAAAGTGTCCACCGAAATACAAAGATGAGAATCTATAAAACCTTAATTCGACCAATAACATGCTATGGCAGTGAAGTCTGGGTGCTGAAAGAAACATCCAAAAACAAACTCGACACATTCGAAAGGAAAGTACTTAGGAGAATACTAGGACCTGTGAGGGAAAATGGAATCTTCAGAAGTCGATACAACAACGAGCTTTATCAACTTTATAAGGAAACGCCCCTGTCAGACTTCATTAGATTACAAAGATTGCAATGGGCCGGACATGTGATAAGAGTGGGAGAGGATAGGCTACCAAAACGAGCACTGAATGCTAGAATGCAAGGAAAGAGACCGGTTGGGAAGCCATGAAAGTGCTGGGAAGACACAGTAAACAGCGACGCACAAGCCCTTTTAGGAGTCCGTGTATGGAGAAGAGCAGCCACAGACAGGCAAGGGTGGAGGCAAAAAATAAAGGAGGCCAAGGCTCAATTTGGGCTGTAGTGCCGTAGAAGAAGAAGAAGATTATTGACGCAACCACAAAAAAATCAGTCCAGTTTATTAAATTCTGCTGATTTGGGTGGCCACGCTCCTGGTCTGTTGAAAAATGAAAATATCTCGAAAACTAATAAATTTAGACATAGGAAATGTTATCTAAAAATTAAAGTACGGTATTGGTACTTTTCGATAGTGATATAAAATACAGGGTGTTCCATTTAAAATTACTAAGCAAATAATGTACTTGCGTTTTGACACACGCTGTATTTGATATAAAGAAAATTAGCAATATCAATCATTCTTGAAAATTTCGACAATACGTAAAAAATATGGAATTAATAAACCATTGCTGTTTTGCTTATTTTTATTTATACAGGGAGTTGAACTTGTTACGATTTTCATATAAAATTGGTTATAACTTTGTAAATACCCTGTATAACATAACAAACCTTTATATTTTTGTGATGGAGAAGTTAACAAAACTTCGAATTCAAAATAAAATATACGGTGTTCTATTTAAAGTAACATATGTTTGGTCTGCCACTGTGTTATCGAAAACCCTTTAACATTCTAACTAATTTTGTAATGTGAAGCTCAAAGGTGGCTAAAATTTTTGTTATTAACTTTAGTCCAGGGCCCATCTGTTTTGAGATGGACGTTGAGAGGTGACTCAATTTTTTTTGCAGAAATTGTTTGAAAAGAACTCAAATAATAATATTTGAGTTATCCTCCCACTCAAAATGGTCCGGAACATTGTTTAAATAATCAAAATGTCAAAATATGAAGGAAAAATTCGATTTTTTTTATTGGTTTTTTGATTATAACTTTAAAACTCTTCATTTTTGAGAAAAGTTGTACTAGCATAAAAGTTGCGTAATTAAATTTCCTATAATATAGAATTGGTTAAAAATTTAAAAAATAGTCACCCTTGTTGCAAAATAGCAATAATTGAGAAATAAACCATACAAAAACAAGTATTCGCATTTTACGTTTTTCAGCCATTTATGCTACACTTAGTACCTTCATATTTTACCCAGAAAAACTATATGATATAGTAAAGCAACACTGTAAATTTCAATAAGATCGGTTTAATAGATTTTGCAAAATAAATTTTGCAATCCAGCTTTCGCAAAAAAAATTCATTTTTTTAAATGTTGCAGGACTGAAAATAAAGCAGATAGCAAGTTGAATTTTTTTTTTTGCTAATAGACGTGTACTGTACCTTTCATTTGCAATTTGAAAAATTAAAATCGATTAATTACGTGTTCGATTCACACAAGTTGATTTCCACCAAAATTTCTTCCAATCTTTATCTTATATATTATTTTTTTACTCTATGTTTTGTTGTATTTTAATATTTTAATTCCACAAAAATCAAACTAATTTTATTATTGTTTGTGAAATATTGTTTAAACAATTGTATATGTTTAAAAATAATAAACTTTTATTCTCTAAGTTAAAATATATGAACAAAGAAAGTTTTTGATAAGAAAAGTGTTATTTCAAAGGATAGAGTATGTGTTTTTATTTTGTAATAAACAAATTTATTTATTTATATCGAAATGTAATAAAAATTAAAATGTATCAATCATTATCAAAGGTCATTGGAATGCCCAATCAGAGCAAACTAAACGCTGTCCTGCGCGTAGCACCAATAACTCATGTTTATTTAAAAAAATTCCTGACGCCGTGGTAGTTAATTAATTTTCGTTTTTTAAATTGGAGATGAAAGGTAGAGTACACTTCTATAAGAAAAAAAAATTCAACTTTCTATCTGCTTTATTTTTAGTCCTGTAACATTTTGAAAAAATAAATTTTTTTGCGAAAGCTGGATTGCAAAATTTATTTTGCAAAATCTATTAAACCGATCTTAATCAAATTTACAGTATTGTTTTACTGTATCATAAAGTTTTTAATGGTTAAATATGAAGGTCCTAAGTGTAGCATAAATGATTGAAAAACGTAAAATTCGAATACTTGTTTTTGTATGGTCTTTTAGAAATTATTGCTATTTTTCAACAAGGGTGACTATTTTTTAAATTGTTAACCAATTTTATATTGTAGGAAATTTAATTACGCAACTTTTATGTCAGTACAACTTTTCTCGGAAATGAATACTTTTAAAGTTATAATCAAAAAACCAAGAAAAAAATCGAATTTTTCCTTCATTTTTTGACATTTTGATTATTTAAACAATGTTCCGGAACTTTTTGAGAGGGAGGATAACTTAAATATTATTATTTGAGTAATTTTCAAGCAATTTCTGCAAAAAAATTTGAGTCACCTCTCAACGTCCAAATGTACAAATATTTTTACAGATGCGCCCTGGTCTACTTGTATTGCTATCTATTTCCATGCTATTGATATCTAATTACGCCTACTATGTGGTAAAAAGGTTTTTTGAAAATGTATATATTGCTATCTATTACTATAGCGGATCTATTGAGCTTTACCCCACTAATCAATCACTCCGTAGAAGTAACTGTGAATTAAATAAAAAAAGGGGCTAACTTTGATTGTAATTAACCTAGACGAGAAGTTTTTTTTTTAATTTGTGTAAAAATACTAGCTTTTCAAATCCCAAAGTAGATTTAGTCCACAGTCAATATTAATAAATTTATTCAAATTATTTAAAAGACAAAAATGATTCTACTTTAGTAAAATGTTTTTTTTTTTTTATTTAAATTAAAGTGTCTCGGCAACTAATGGCCATTGACACTGGTACAAAATTTTACAATATTATTTACATACAATAATTAGAGTTTTTTTTTGTACAAGTTACAACTTAATATTACAATTACACTAAATAGTAAAGGTGACAATCTTTTAGGAAACACATTATGGCACTGTACATGTTTGTAGAACCGAGTAGGTCACTTAAATTGTTTTGAAAATTGTAGTGGACTCTATACTGGACACATTCCAGTAATATGTGCTGGACTGTTAATGGCTCATCACAATGTTCACAACGAGGACGATTTTCAGAGGACATCAGATATCCATGTGTAAGACGAGTGTGACCTATTCTGAGCCTTCTGATAATAGTACTGTCTTTTCTGCTCATTTGGGGCATGGTTATGGAGGTAACAGTTCGTTGGATTGTGCGTAGTTTTGTATTTTGCATGTTCCAGTGTGTTTGCCAGGTGCTTAATACATTGTTCTTGATTTTACCCTTTAGATCTTGGTGAAGTTGCATGTTTTCTAGATTTTCAAGATAGCAGGCCTGTTTTGCTGCTTGATCAGCGCTCTCATTTCCATTGATACCAACATGGGATGGTATCCAGATGATGGTTACTGAAATACCATTTTTTGACTGTTGTTGGCAGATGTTGTGGATGCTCTGTACAATGGGATGTAAGGAGTATATATTTTTGATAGAACCAATCGCAGCGAGAGAATCGGAACATATCGCTAATGATTTCTCGTTAGTAGTGCCTAATGCCTTAAGTATTCCGTACAGTTCAGCTGTGTGTATACTGCATCTGGGAGAAAGTAGATATGATGCTACTGTTGTATTTGAGGTGGTAACGGCACAACCGACGGCCTGTTCTTCTTTGGAGGCATCTGTGTAAAGAATCTTGTCATAGTACTGTGTATGTATAAGTTCTTGAAATTTCTGTACCAAGAGAGTTCTGGGCGTTTCTTCTTTTTTGTATCGATTTAAGCTGGTAACGACAGTAGGTAGGTTTTTGGTCCACGGAGGAATACTGGATGTAGTAACAGGAGTTGTGAGTGTTAGATCTGTATCTTTTAGAAGAGTTTTTGAAATTTGTGAGAAAGAATGTGATCGAGGTTGAGTATTATCTGGAACAGGGTGGGGGGTATTAATTAGTTTAATGACTGGATTTTTCGGATTAGCAGATACTCTAGAGAAGTAAGATAGTAGTAAGCGTTGACGTCTTATAAAAAGTAGGGGTTCTGAAGATTCGATATAGAGACTTTCAGAAGGACTTGATTTAAATGCTCCAAGGCTAATGCGTAAGGAAGTGTTGTGAATTGTATTCAGGCTTTTAAGCTGAGTGTCGGACGCTGAAATGTAGAGAATGCTTCCGTAATCCAACCTAGAGCGGATCAAGGTTCTGTAAATTCTTAAGAGGACTTCCTCTTCTGCACCCCATTGATGGTGAGCCAAAGTTTTTAAGATATTGATTCTATTGAGGCAGTTTGTTCTTGTGTTCTCTATCTGATCTCTCCATGTAAGTCTTTTATCGAATATTACTCCTAATAATTTGTGTTTATCAACCACTTGAAGAGGAGATCCATTTAGGTGAAGTATAGGAGGGTGAGTGTGATGTCTTCTAGTGAAGTGTATGACTTTGGATTTTCTAGATGAAAATTTGACTCCAATTTTGGCGGACCAGTTTAGAAAGTTGTTAAGAGTATTTTGCAGTAAAGAACATATGCTTCTTATAACTTTACCTTGGCAGTAAAGAACGAGGTCATCGGCGTATATAGAGTATTTTACGGGAGGGAGAACGAGAGAGCCTATATCGTTAATGCTAAGAAGGAAAAGTGTGGGGCTCAGAACTGAGCCTTGAGGAACTCCATTTTGTGAGATATACGTTGAAGATGTTTTCCCGTTTGCAACCACTTTGAATGATCTCTCTTGTAAGAAATTGTTTATAAAGGCGAGAATGTTACCCGTTAAATTGAGCTTCTCAAGCTTTTTGATGATAACAGCTCTGTTTATTGTATCGAAGGCACATTCTATATCTAAGGCAACTGCGATGACATCCTTCTTGTTTGCTATAGCTTCGGTTATTTCTGATTGTAGTAGTACCAGGTTATCCATCGTACTTCGATTGGGTCTGAATCCTGATTGTGCTACATCTATCAGATTGTGTTCTTCGAGAAACCAAAGCAAACGTTTATTTACCATCTTTTCTAGTAGTTTGCACATTGTGCATGTTAGTGAAATTGGTCTGTAGGCGTTAGGAGCGTTAGAGGATGAGTCATTTTTTCTTATCGGTATGGTAAGAGACTGCCGCCAGAGACTTGGAAAATTTTGGCTGAACCATATCTTATTGAAGAGCGCGAGCAGTTTCGAGAGAGTTGCTGTATGTAGATGTTTGAGAAAAATAGATGGGATCTTATCAGGACCTGCAGACGAGTTTTTCATTGATGATATTGCCAAATTTAGCTCTTCTTCTGTGAAGGCAAGGTTTATTGGATTGGTTTGGATAGAGATAGGTGGCGAGTGGTTTGTGGGGTACGGAACGGAGAGTTCAGACTTAGTTTTGTTTTGAAAGTATTTGGCTAGTGTTTCTGTTATTTGGTTATCATTTGTAATGATGTTATCTCCGTCAGTTATTGCGGGTATTTTTCGATATGTGTTTAATCCTCTCATTTGTTTGATTTTGGTCCACATTTGGGCGGGAGGTGTATCTGAAGTTATGCTGTTTACAAATTTTTTCCATGATTTTTTTGTTTTCCTTCAGAACTCGTTTGGATCTTGCACGCATTTTCTTAAAATAAATAAGATCTTCAGTGCTACGGGTTTTGCGATATCTATTAAGAGCCTTCTTGTATTCTTTTATTGCTAGTTTACAGGAGTCATTCCACCACGGGACAGTCTTTCTTGAGGAATTAATAGTGTATTTGCCTATGCACTGGTCAGCTGCAGTTAGAATACAATCTTTAAATTGCTCTAAGGCATCGTCGATATTTTCCCTGAAAATTACTTGGTTTGAAAGGTCCTTAACAGTATCGCAGAATAAACTCCAATTTGCACCGGTAATTTTCCATTTGGTTTTGACTTCTGCAGTTTCTGTGATATGACTTGAGATAAGGATGGGGTAGTGATTGCTATCGTATAAACTATCTAGTGTTTTCCACTGAAGCAAAGGAGAAGTTCCAGGATCGCAAAAACTTAGGTCTATGGAGGAAGATGTTCCAGACTGGATGTGGAAATATGTAGAGCTCCCTGTATTCAAGAGGTTGATGTTGGAGTTACTTATGATATCTTCTATAAGTTTTCCTCTCCCAAAAGTGCGCTGGGAGCCCCATGTTGTGCTGTGGGCGTTGAAGTCTCCAACTAAGATGAAGGGGTTTGGGAGTTGTTTTATGAGATCTTTTAGTTCTGTACTGAATAGGTTATAGTTTGGAGGAATATATATAGACCAAATTGTTATTTTGTTGGGACACCATGCGGTTATTGCAATCGCCTCTAAGCTTGTGTGTAGGTCAAACTCTTGATTGAAGATATCGTTAGAAACAAAAATAGATGAGCCTCCACTTGCTCGTTGGTGTGTAGGTCTTAAAAAGTTGTAACTGGTGTAGCTTTTAAGATAAGGGTGGTGAGCTTTGGTGAAATTGGTTTCTTGGAGACAAATAAAATTGGGCGAACAGTCCGATATAAGTTTTTGTAAGTATTCTAGTCTGGGATAAAACCCATCACAATTCCATGGAATTAGTCTTAACATAATGCTAGTATTAATCAGAGCTGATTTGAGAGGATTGAGATGATTCTGAACTATCAGAATTATAGTTGTCTTCGGTATGATCGGAGGAAAACTTTGGGTTGGACAAATTTTCGGAGTCTTCTGGATCAGTGTTCAAGGCCTTTCTCAGTTTTTTGGTTAGACGGGTCAACCTACTTTTCGTAGACCTCTCCTGACAAGCTGGGTGCAATGCTTGAATGTTAGAAATTAGCCCTGGAACGTTTTCTGTGAACTTAAGAGCTTCAGCGTAGGGGTTACTACAGCCAAAAGTGTTTTCAATAAAGGCTATCAAGTTTTCTGGGGGAATAACTAGTGATTCTGAGGTTTTCTTAAAGGCTTCTTTGATAGAGTCTTTTGTTAAATCAGAAAGGCAACGTTCTGAGGGTGAACTTGTTCTGGGTTTCTTTTTTGGTTTCTTAATATCATTACTAGGGGGAGGCATAATGTTATCCTCGGACGGATTTGTGACGGATGTGTTATCGGGAATATCGGTCTGCTCACTAGTACTTTCGACTTCAGAGTGGCCACGTTTGTATGCGGGCTTTTTAGAGGGTGTAGCATTGTTTAGTTCTGAAGTGGGGATATGTGGTATTGAGGATTCTATAGGAGATTGTAGTGGTGTGGGATCTGTTGCGTGGGTTGGTATGTACGACTGAGTCTGGGGTGTTATATGATTGGGTGGAGGATTGGGGCAGTTTGAGGCTATGTGCCCTGACATCTTGCATATGAAGCATTCCATTTTGTCTGAGGACAAAAATATTCTGTTTTCAATTCCTTCGAATGTGATGACTAATGAAGTTTGCAGATTGAAATTGTCATCAGAGGTATAAACATAGACTTGCCTTCTAAAGATCATGATGTGCGAGTATTCATCACCGGGGATGCCTGCTCTTAGAAATGAGACGGGGGAGGCCAGTTGGAGTCCAAGATCTTTTATGGCATTTTCTGCAAGGTCGTGTGGGATACATGGAGATAAATTGGATATTATTATCCTTTTGGTGGGAGAGACTAGTCTGCGGACATTCATGACAGAGTTTCCTACTGTTAACATAGGATGAGACTTTAAAAGTTTGTCGACGAGTTCTGAGTTTGATAAATAGATACAGATTCTGTTATTAGATATCCTGGATGCAAATAAGATTTGTTTGGGACCAATAGCGTCACCTACTGCCTTGACATAATCGAACAATTTTAGACTTTCATCGGCATGTAATACTATGGCTTGTTCTCGCTTCGGGAAGGTTGATCTCGGAATTTTTTTCGTTGCGGTTGCATATGAGGAAGTTGGTGTAGAAGTTTGTTGAGTATTTTGTGACATCTTGAAAGGTTGAACTGTAAGGAGACTAATTTGGTTGTCGCTACCCTTGTAGTCAAAAGTAGACGAACAGTTTAATTATTTGTTGGTATTAGTTAGGTTTTTATATATTTTCTCTTCCGAAAATACATATTTGGTAGGCCTACGCCACTGGAAGCAGGCCAAGTTTTTGAATAATTCACCAATTTGCTAATTAACTGTTCGATTCAAAAAACAACATGCAATTAGGCTTATCAATATGTACGATAAAGTCTGGTCTTACTTGTAATTTGTTAATTTCACAAAAACACTATAAGTACTAGCAAAACACTAAGCGATGTTACCTCGTTAAAGTACACACTCGGAATCAGTAAAATGTTTTAGGAATGGTAAAAATGACTTTTTATTTATTTTTTAGTAAGTCTAAAACATAAGTATTCTTTTTTCATGTGGTTTTTACATAATTGCTGTACCATTATTATTTTCTGGGCAACAACATTGCAAAAAGGCTCTTTGGGATAAGCAAATTGAATAAAATTTAAACTAATTGACGAATAGCTATGATGAGTGCCGACCTCCGTCGCGGAGATGGCACTTAAAGAAGAAAAATTGACGAATCGTCTTGAAAAAATTTTTGTATTATAAGAACTCTAGGATACTACTTTTCAAGCAACATCGAAGTCTAAAGTTCATTTTTGCAAAAGATATAGCGAATTTTTAATTTTCGAAATTTTACTTTCAAACAAAATTCAAAAACTCCCATGTTAAACCTTTGCTCGTCTACCAAAAGATGAATACCCCAAATAAGATATTTAATTACATTATTTTAACCTGGAACGATTTAAGCGAAAAAAGTGCCATTTTTGACACTCGTCTTAGTATGGTATAACTAGACCTAAACCCAGACATCCAAAGTTAAAGTTGGATAGCGCTTATCTAAAAGGTACCAAGCGCCAAATTGCCATTTCTGACTTAATTACATTAACTGGCCGATAATATTAAACTTTGTTTATCTAAAAAGTCCCAAGCACCAACTAAACGTCAGAGACCTCTTTTGGCAAAGGTTACCAAGTTGCGTGTTATGAATTATAGGACTCTGTTTATCTCTAAACGGATCCAAGCGACGAAAGTTTTATCATGTCGCATGTCGCTTGGATTCCTTTTGACATTCTTCATTTCAATCATTTGGTTTTCTTTTGATTAACGTGTTTTCGTAAAGTCCTTCTGATAATCATCATCTTTAAGAAGTGCTGAAATATATAAAATGATGAAAGAAGCTGATGAGTCTGATTTGTGTCTACAGACCAAGAACAAGATGATGAACAAGAAGACGAACCACAACACCACACTCGTCTAACAGGTCGACTAAAGAAAGGGGGATTTGCAAAATATCCCGGACAGTCTTTTAAATCCAGAAAAAAAATTAAAAGACGGTAACAAAAAACACTACACACTGAAAGGAATATTGAAGGAACAAAAACATATATCGACTTTCAGTGTAAATGTACATTAAAATGTAATGAACGCTTAATGAATGTTGACAGGTTATTAAAAAAAGGTTATAATTGAATGGTACGAACAACTTATTAATGTTCTGTTATTTAATAAAAGGATCCAAGTAAACAGTAGTTTTATATAAAAAGATCCAAATCCTAAAATTAGTATTTAAACAGATCCATATACATTATTTAGATTTTATCAAAAAAGAACCAAGCGCCATTTCATACTACAAAAAAGAGAAAAACTATTTTATTATATTTTTTTATAGAAGACAAATATCTAAACTCAATCTTTCCCCTAAAAAAATTGAGAAACCTAAAAAATGATAAAATGCCGATTTTTAAAACTGATAAATCTTTAATCTTAATTTACTCAAAACTGCAAAATGGCTGTTGGTACCTTTTTGATAAGCGCTATCCAGTTATCCTTCAACACCAAATTCTTCTATATGGTCCACATATTTTTTAGTAATAAGTTACACCATTTTGAGCGTCCGGTGTGAGGGGAGGGGGGAGAAGTAGGTAAATTAGTTTTTTTAGGTTTTTCGTCAATATTTCTAAAACTATGCGGTTTAGCGTGAAAAATGTTTCATGCAAAAAAATGTTCTACATTAAATTTTAAACAAAAAAGGTCGTACGCATAATCCTTCTAAAACGAACCGTTCCAAAGTTACGGAGGTAGTATAGTATAATTGGTATAAAAAAAGGCATAACCTCGTCATCCAAAATAAAAGTTTTCCTCCAACACCAAATTGTTCTATATGGTTTAAATATTGTTCAGTAAAAAGTTACACTATTTTGAGCGTCGAGTTTGGGGGAGATGGAGGGGAGAAGTCGGCAAATTAGTAGTTTTTACGATTTTCGTCAATATTTTTAAATCTAAGCGGTTTAGCTTGAATAATATTCTATACAAAAATGTTCTACATTAAATTTGAAACGAAAATTTTACTGTTGGAAAGATATTCGTGCGACATTATCCATAGAAAGTTCAGATTGGGTTTCTAAGTACCAGAGATTTATATGGCCTAGGTCTGTAGAAGCCCCTTGGTGAGGTTGACGTTCCTTCAAAGGCTTATCAGTAACATACCACCGGCCAATGAAATAGCAAATTATATTTCGAAAACACAATCCTGTTAAAAAATTAGCTTCTTCAGTAATAATCAAGTATATTCAAATGGGAAATAAGCCACAATTTTACCTAAAAATGATTTTATTAACGTTTCGACGCCCAAGTCGGGTGTCGTTGTCAAAATAAAAAATAATACTAAATAAACAAAAATGGTGTTGCTTAGTAAAAAATTCTTCTAATAATTTATTTAATCTGACTCATTTATATCGGCAATTCAGACACGTATTATACATTTTAAAGTAGACGACTTTAAAATGATATTGCCAATATTGATGAGTTGCGTTCCTGGGACGACTTTACTAAAAGATAGTTCATTCGATTACATGAAATCAATCCCAACTCAAGAATATCCGCCACAAAAAATCATAGCATGTGATCTGTCTTTAAAAAGACCACCAAATGCAACGGTGGCACTGAAATTCTCGCGCTAGAGATTCCATAGTAAATCACTAAATACTAAAATACTAAATATGTACTAACTCGATATGTTACTGATTTACTAATTGTGGTATTTTTTTTCTATTGACTTCCTCCTTTAATATGGGTAACCACATCCTACTGCATTCTACCGAGGAATTTGCGACACAATTGGTTTCATTTAGCATAATTAGAGCCGCTTCTTTGATTTTTCTCTTTTTACTATCTGCTTCTTTCAGGACTATACTTGAATCTCTGGATTATAGTCTATAGACTATAGTCCTGAAAGAAGCAGATAGTAAAAAGAGAAAAATCAAAGAAGCGGCTCTAATTATGCTAAATGAAACCAATTGTGTCGCAAATTCCTCGGTAGAATGCAGTAGGATGTGGTTACCCATATTAAAGGAGGAAGTCAATAGAAAGAAAATACCACAATTAGTAAATCAGTAACATATCGAGTTAGTACATATTTAGTATTTTAGTATTATTTAAAATTTAAAATATCAAGTCAGAATTTGGTATTATTTTTGAGAATAAACTAAATGTAAACCCAAATACTTACGATGTCGGGATAGTATCACGAGGTTTTTCCTGGTTTTCCCTCGTGATTTACTATGGAATCTCTAACGCGAGAATTTCAGTGCCACCGTTGCATTTGGTTGTCTTTTTAAAGACAGATCACATGCTATGATTTTTTGTGGCGGATATTCTTGAGTTGGGATTGATTTCATGTAATCGAATGAACTATCTTTTAGTAAAGTCGTCCCAGGAACGCAACTCATCAATATTGGCAATATCATTTTAAAGTCGTCTACTTTAAAATGTATAATACGTGTCTGAATTGCCGATATAAATGAGTCAGATTAAATAAATTATTAGAAGAATTTTTTACTAAGCAACACCATTTTTGTTTACTTAGTATTATTTTGTATTTTGACAACGACACCCGACTTGGGCGTCGAAACGTTAATGAAATCATTTTTAGGTAAAATTGGGCTTATTTCCCATTTGAATATACTTGATTATAAAAATGCCACAAGAAAATAGCTTCTTCAGTAATAATATTATAATTTGTCCAAACAATATAAAAAATATACAAAACCTCCAATTTACACCCTCAGTATATATTTCTGTATGGAATACTGTTCACGCTAAACCGCTTAGGTTTAGAAATATTGACTAAAAACGAAAAAAACTACTAATATACCGACTTTTCCTCTCCCCTCCCTCCCAAACCCGATGCTCAATATGATGTAACTTTTTACTGAACAATATGTGGACCATATAGAACAATTTGGTGTTGGAGGAAAACTTTAATTTGGGATGACGGGATTAAGCCTTTTTTTGCACCAATTATACTACACTACCTCCGTAACTTTGGAACCGTTCATTTAAGAATGATTATGTATCGAAATTTTTTTGTTAAAAATTGAATGTAGAACATTTTTGTATAGACCATTGTTCACGATAAACCGTATAGTTTTAGAAATATTGCTGAAAAACGTAAAAAGCTCCTAATTTAGCGACTTATTCCTCACCTCCCCCCCCCCTCCCAAACCCGACGCTCAAAATGGTGTAACTTTTTACTGAACAATATGTGGACCATATAGAACAATTTGGTTTTGAAGGATAACTTTCACTTTGGATGTCTGGGTTATGCCTTGTTTTGGATCAACTGCATCATACTCTCTGTTTACACGTTGACCGAGGGTGCGTCAAATGTATGAGCATAAGCAAGTGTTGTGACACTTTATTCATTTTGCAAAGTAGAGTAGGGAAAAATTCAACGTCTATAGATGTTGTGTCACATTACATTAATGAAAATTAGACGTCTATAGACGTTCTGTCCGTCAACGTGTTAATAACTAAAATTCTCGTTCGAATTTATAATATAAACTGCTAGTCAAAAGTTAGGGATATAGAAAATCATGCTTATTTTCATAGCTGATTTTTTCGAGAACTAATTAACGGAATCTTTGGGGCATTTGCACTTTCATGCAAAGGTTTACTCAAACTTCTTTTTTGTACTTATACCGGGTGGAAGAAAAGAAATGTCCATCTTATGTTAAGTTTTAGACGCCTTGTAGGGAGGACGAGGTACAAATATGAGTATTCATTAGAATCGTATTGTAGCCTAATTTTTTGTGAACGTTTTGTTTTTTGAATGTCCCTAATATCGTTAGAAACAAAGAAAATAGGCTTTTTTTAGTTTAACCTGAATTTTAACCGAAACAAAAGTTTGAGACACCTTGTAGGTAGGAAAAGACACATACATCGATATTATGTTATAGTCTCATATTTTGCGAATATTTAATTTTTTTAATTTCTTTGATATCTTTAATAACAAAGAAACTAGACGGTTTTATTCTTTAGTATGTGTTTTAACTGACGACATGCGATACGTGAAGATGCCATGTCTTATCATACCCATAAGATGAAATTATTTTCTACATAGAGTGCGAAAGTAACAGAGTGTTTAAAGAAAAAAAATATATGTAATGTACCTCTCGCTATTTAAATAGCCTCCACGTAGACACCAAATCCGTACTTATTCTTCAAGGGCCTCAATTAAACAATCTCGTCTCTCTTATATTCCGCTGTGCATACCGCTTACCTGGTCAACAAATAACTCTTATAGGTGTCGATAAAAATTGTTTACCTTATGTGCCTTTCTGTTTTTAAAGATTTGTTAACTGTTAATTTTTATTGTTAATTTGGTTTTGTTTGAGTTAAAACACCTGTTAAAGAGTAAAACCATCTATCTTCTTTGTTTCTTAAGATATCAAGCACATTCAAAAAATAAAATGTTCACAAAACATAAGACTACAATACGATTCTGATGTATACTAACATTTGTACCTAGTCCTCCCTACAGTATGGCACAAATTTAACATAAGCAAAAACATTTCTTTTCTTCCACCCGGTATAAGTATAAAAAAGAAGTTTGAGTAAAGATAAGTACAACTGTGTAAATACTAAAGAAAAATCTAAAATAATAAAAGAAAAGATTAGCGGAATCCGTTAATCTGTTCACGAAAAAATCAACTATGAAAATGAGCATAATATTCCATATCCCTAACTTTTGACGAGCAGTTTATTAGGTACAGACCCAAAAAACCCATTTGCAATCTGTCTGATCAAGTGTCCCGACAAAATCTTATTTTTCTAGACAATAATAATTGTTTGGTAAAAATTAAAATTTAATTATTTGCTAAAGATATTACCTGTTAATTTTATACAGGATATGATTCATTGCAAATGGGATTCTTATCTATTCAAAATAGGTAATGGGCTCGTTACATATGAGTATATTTTATCACTGAGTTTCATGTATGAAATTTTGTATTTTGTATTTTGTATATGAAATTTTCTATTTTCATTTTTTAATACCTAATTTTGTTTTACTGGTTACTGGTTTCTGTGAACCAGTTTAATTATTTAGTATAAAAATTCACTGCTCATCCGCAGAATTTTTAAGTGCAGCAGTTTCTATAGCTACAGTTGCCATTTGGATGGCCAACCTTCGAAAAAAGACGGCGCAATAAGAAAAATTTTAAAAATTATTGAACTCAATACTTCTTTTCGCGCGGTATGATATTTGTGCAACGGCCCGAAATAATGTAAAGCGTGACGCGAATATCATGACGCGTGCAGTAACCTTCTGGTATACACTAATACACATAATATACATACATACATATTATTATAAAAATAAAAAATATAAAAAAATTTTTTAAGAAACGCTTTTCTTTAGTCACGTGTGACGTGTGACTAAAATTAAAAATATTAAAAAAAATCAACTAAAAAGCAAAAAATAAAAAAAAATAAACTAGAAGGATATTTCGAAAAAACTTGGAATAAATATACAAAAATCTCACACATTCGTTAAAAAATTGAAAAAGTATAACACATTCGTTAAAGAAAAGCGTGGGGCGCGAAAATTAAAAAAAGTATATATTCTCAAACCGTTTATTCGATGAAGACACGCGCCCCAAGCTTTTCTTTAACGAATATGTTAGATTTTTTCAATTTTTTAACGAATGTGTGAGATTTTTGCATATTTATATTATTTAATCTAACAGTTTTTTTCAAATAATTTTTTGCTGTTTAGTTGATTTTTTTTATAATATTTTTAGTCTTAGTCACTCGTAACTAAAGAAAAGCGTTTCTTAATTTGTTTTTTCATTTTTTTTATTTTTTACTTTTTAGTCTTATACTTTTCAAACATTAAAATATACCGTCATGTTTAAAAACATTATGTATAATTATGATAGACACATTTTTTGCACTTATTTCAACATTTGATATATACATTGTATATTTTCTGTAATTTCTTCATACATTTCTTAAATCAAAATTATGATTTACACCTATTACACTTTTCGCAGTCTTTCCATCTCTTCTAATGCTTTACTATTGCACGGTGAAGACCCTGTTATTTTCTCGCGAATGACGAATTCTAATGGTAATAATTGTAGGACGAAACGTCTTTACCGGTGGTTTTTCTAAGACTACGTTAAAAACACGAATTTTTAATTCGAGTTTCGGTTGAAGTTTTTTTTCGTATCGTATTGAAATTTGACACGAATAAGCGCCGATATTTATATAAACAAAAATTTGAGCGTTCAGAATCGTCGCGTTTAGGATGTCTATCAACATGATGTACAAACATGAAAAGTAGTCGAAATCGGCAAAAAATTTGAAACTTTATTGTTTATTTATGAAGCATGACGTAAACAATTAACGTAAACAGTGAAATTATGTATAGTTCATATAATTAACTACAATTTATAAAAGTTTCAAGTTACTACATTTTAAACAACAAGAAAATTTAAGCATTTTCCATTAAAAATTTTTTTATTTAAACAATGTTTAATAAACATAAAAAAAAATTTCACTATTCGTGTATTGTTCCCGCAAATGCATATGTCTCTAAATTTCTATTCATTTGCATTGAAGAAAAAGCAGTCAAATTAACGTCTAAAAATTTGACTCAAACGATTGAACTAAATAAAAGCCTTTAATAAAATGACGTTAACAAGCGCCATTTTATTTTTTTATAATAACTTTTTAATCGTTGCTCGCTCCGATTTTTTTAAAATATTTTATTTCTCTTCTTCTTTTTTCTTCCTTCTCCTTCTCCTTATAAACAATTCTCCTTGTTGACTGGCGGTTTAATACCTCTATGGAAGGTTGTCTATTCATCTTTTGCACTGCTTTCGATTACTTCTTCTGTCGATTGGTGATTTTATCTCTTGGTATTTTTACCAAATGCCCCCCTCTCTATTCTCTTTATTTTGTTATTCCATTATTTTTTTCTATGTAGTATCCATTCGTTTAAACACGTTACGTTACATTTTCGTCTAATATTTTTACTCCTCTATCGACCTCTCAGCATATTTCATGTAATTCTCCTCAATACTTCCATTTCTGGGCTATATCGGGTCTTGTTTCTGATTCATATCTCATTGGTCTTATACTGGTTTTATAAATTCTTGACTTCATCTCAGTGTTAATATGTTGGTTTTGCCATATATAGTTCAGAGAAATAAGGAAAAAAATATCCTGTTGGTGACACAACCCCCTCCAGGCCGAAACCAAATTTTTTGAGGAACATGGACATCTATAATAGTATCCTGCAGCCGATTTTGATGATATACATAGTTATAAACAAATGAAGATCAAAAAACGGTAAATTTTCGCTTTTTTCGTCTACTATCAAAAAGTTTGCATTTTAAACAAATTTGAGAGTAAGAAACTCATAAATTGTATAAAAAACTTCAGTATGGCGTTTTCTGAATATGTCTATCCTTATTGGTTGCTTAGAAAATTTCAAAAAAATCATAAATTTTGGGTTTTATAAATATTCATAACATGAAAAATTTACTTAGAACCATCTTATTACACTGAATGCTGAGACTTCTGGTGCTTAAATCATACCCTAAATTTCAAAGGAAATTAATTATTTAACCAATTAAATAGTTTAAAAATTATTTAATTTGTTTATCCCAAATTATTTTTTTTGCAACAATATAAGTCAGAAAATGATTAAGTTACAGTAATACTTTGGATAGTTTATTAAAGAAGAAGATTTAGACTATTAACTTAATTTAAAAAAATGACAAAAAATAATTCCAAATATTGCAAAATTATTTTGCAAGAACATGGGAATTAAAAAAAGAAATTCAGTCTTTCTAAATATGAAATAGTTATTTTCCTAACAAGTGCAGAAAGTCATACTTTTCCGCACGCGACTGCAGTTTGCCGAACGACGCGAAGCGGGAGTTCGGCAAGCAGTCGAGTGCGGAAAAGAGACTTTCTGCAAGCGTTAGGAACAATATTTTTTCTACGAGTCTTTAAAAAATGACCAAATCTTAATCAATTATTTTAATTAATATGATTATTTCATTCATAGGAGATTCTGACCAATAGAAAGCTACAGAAATCTAAATTAAATCGACAATTTTTGATAATTTCCCGTCGTCAAGTATATTACGTCAGAAGCCCTTCGTTGCTACGAAAAAATACATTCACTGACATTAATGACAATTAATGTTTTAAAAATTATAAAAGTGATGACTTTCAACCGTAAAATTAATATTTATAACAACTGTTTGTTTAATTGTACTAATTTGTACTTACATAAATAAATTACAATAAAATTTTGGTTTTGAACAACTTTATTCATAAAATAATCGCAACAAATTCCACTCGATCTCTAAAATTAATATAGAATTTTAGAGCTCTTGTGCAATTACTACTGAAAATACATACACAAATTAATTCTTTGACAAGGTTGTCAAAACCAAAGTTTCAGCATAATTGGTTAGCATGACGACGATCTTGATTTCCATGACGACGATTCAAAACCACTGTTATTGCCTACTGATTTGACTTTCGAATATTATGTCAAAATTATTTTATTTCATCGAATTCTCGCGTTACTTTCATTAAACATGAACACAATAAGATATATTTGAAATAAATTATTAAATAATATCTAAATATTAGTTTATTGCTATAATATAATTATTTTAAGGCTATATTAACATATCTGAATTAACACGCGTGCGGAAAAGTAAAACGCGTGCGGAAAAGTAAAGCGCGTGCGGAAAAGTAACACGCGTGTGGAAAAGTAAAACTTTCTAAACTAGAATGCGTGCGCGAAAGTAGACATTTTTGCACGCTCGTAGAAAAAAATAGTTTTTCTACGGGCAACGGTTAAAAAGTTATTCTAATTGTTTATAAGTAAGCAAAAAATCGACATGTTTTTCAAACTAATTTTACATTATTTAAAATTACTTTTTGTAATTTTTCTAGTTAAGTTAATAGTATAAAAATGTCCTTCTTTCATAAACTGTCCGAAGTATCACTGTAACCTCATAATTTTCTGACTTATGAATTTGGGAACTCTGCAAAAAAATGAATTTGGGATAATAGTCTAGTAAAATAAAATTACACTACATGTAAATCATAATGTAAATTCGTACAGGCTGAAACAAATTTTATATCAAAGTTTAGGTGGGTACAAAAGATATTTTCATGAAAGTATCCAAATCATACAAGGGGATCATTGTTTAAATAATTAAAAAGGGGTCATTTTTGCAAAAAAAATACTTTTTTAACTGCTGAGGTCATTCAATTACTAATAAAGGTTTATAGGATTATTTTCTGTAAAGGTGAAGGGTAAGTCTTTCACAATAGACTTACTAAATTAAATTGGACCCACTATTTAATTAAATAATTGTATATAAAACTTTAAAAACAAATTTGCAAAAAATTATTTTTAGCGTTTTAAATAAACAATATAAAATATCATTTTTTACAAACACAGTTGCGCTATATTACCAGTATTAAGCAAAAAAAAATTGATCGAAAAATATTTAATATTTTTTGAGATATTGAATTTGTTTATTAAATGTTACTCTATTTTCAGTTGCAAAAACGCGGTTGTTGCCAAATAAATATTCACCTGTATTAACTCTTATTATTTTTATTTTTATGTATATTTTCGATAAAGGTATTGATACATTCCAATTTCTTTTAAACTTCCCCCTAAAATGGCATGTCAAAATTATTCAAATTTGTTTACAATTTCTTTTTTTAATAACGTCACGGGGATTAAATATTTTGAAATGCCGTTTCCATAATTGGATTTCTGGGAATTTTTCACTAATTAACAAATTTTTTTGTCTTTTTTTTTCTCTTTTTTTTTCTTGGAGTTACATTACTACGGGCCCTTTTAGGGTTAAGTTTCATTAAGAATGTTGAATGTCTAAGTTGTAGATTCTAGATCTAAAAATATTAAGATTGGTCTAAAATCACTTAAATAAAATGTGGCTACTTACTGAGTTACAGGGTGTTTTAATAAAAATTTAAAAACTATTTTTACCAAGTACTATCAAACTATTTGACGTATCCTTATCATACTTGGTAGAAAATGTGGGTACTATACAGTCTACTAAATTGTGATAAATAAAAGTTTCTAGCTACTACCAGAGGCGTACGACAGGGGATAGTTAAGGGTTAACCCTTCCCAAATTCTACGGCACTGAGAGAATTACTATTTTAATGAAATTTTTCGATTCTCCAATACTTTCTATGTTAATAATATACTCTTTACTGGTAACGATTAAGTCATTAGTTTTCGAGATATTGGACGTTAAAAATGAAACGGCATAGTTATTTTGATTCATTTATTCATTCATTTTAAACTTCCAATATCTCGCAAACTGATGACTTTATCGATACCAATAAAGTTATTTACATACAAAGTATTGGAGAATCGAAAAATTTCGCTAAAATAGTAATTCACTCAGTGGCGTAGAATTTGGGAAGGGCCAATCATTCACTATCCCCTGTCGTACGCCTCTGGCACAAGCTAGAAACGTTTATTAATCACAATTTAGTAGGATGTATAATAGCCACACTTTCTGCCAAGTATGATAAGGATACGTCAAATAGTTTTAAAGTACTTGGTAGCAATAATTTTTAAATTTTTAAATAAAACACCCTGTAACTCAGTAAGTAGTCACATTTTATTATAAGAGATTTTAGTTAAATCTTAATATTTTTAGGTCTAGAATCTACAACTCAGAGATTCGATATTCTTAATGAAATTTAACCCTAAAAGGGCCCCTAGTAATATAAATCCAAGAAGAAAAAAGAAGAGGAAAAAAAAAAGAGAAAAAATTTTGTTAATTAGTAAAAAATTACTAGGAACCCAATTATCGAAACGGCATTTCAAAATACTTAATCCCCGCGACGTTATTAAAAAAATTATAAACAAATTTGAATAATTTTCAAATGGCATTTTAGGGGGGAGTTTAATTGAAATTTGAATTTATCAATACATTTATCGAAAATATAGATAAAAATAAAAATAATGAGATCTTATTCAGGTGAATATTTCTTTGGCAACAACCGCATTTTTGCAATTGAAAATATAGTAACATTTAATAAACAAATTCAATGTCTCAAAAAATATTGTATATTTTTTGATCAATTTTTTTTTGCTTAATACTGGTAACATAGCGCAACTTCGTCTGTAAAAAAAGATATTTTATAGTGTTTATTTAAAACGCTAAAAATAATTTTTTTCAAATTTGTTTTTAAAGATTTGTATACAATTATTTAAATAAATAGGAGGTAAAATTTAATTTAGTAAGTCTTATGTGAAAGATTTACCCTTCATCTTTTCAGAAAATAATCCTATAGACCTTTATTAGTAATTGAATGACCTCAGCAGTTAAAAAAGTAATTTTTTTGCAAAAATGACCCCTTTTTAATTATTTAAACATTGATCCCCTTGTATCATTTGGATACTTTCTTGAAAATATCTTTTGTACCCACCTAAACTTTGCTATAAAATTTGTTTCAACCTGTACGAATTAACATTTTGCCTTTTTTTATTTTATTAGGCTATAAACAATTTAAATAACTTTTAAACTATTTGACCAATTGCTTTGAAATTTAAAATATAATTTAAGCACAGGAAGTCTTAGCATTCCGTGTAATAAGAAGGTTCTAACTTAATTTTTACATAAGTTATGAACATTTATATAATCTCAAAATTTATGACTTATTTTGCAATTTTCTAAGCAACAAATAAGGATATACATATTCAGCGAACGCCATATTGAAGTTTTTATATGATTTATGAGTTTCTTATTCTTACATTTGTTTATAATGCTTCACTTTTAAGTAGTAGACGAAAAAAGCGAAAATTTACCGTTTTTTGATCTTCATTTGTTTATAACTATGTATATTATCAAAATCGGCTGCAGGAAATATATAAGTTATTAATATAGATGTCATTGTCCATATAGGTCTGGATCCCGCGTATGAAAAAAAAGTTGATTAATAGCAAGCTGAAAATTTTTTAATAGCTTAAGGATATCTAGTCGGATAAACATTGATATATGGGAACACTGGAACAGGGACAGTTTTAATTGTGGAAGAGGTTAGAAATTTGGAACGGTCAGACCACGAAAACGGCTAATTTATTTTGTCCGACAGAATAGACTTAAACTCTCCGAACAGAGATTAAACTCTCATGCAAAAATCAGACTGCTATTTATCACCAAATGGGCGTTTTAATGAGTGGAACATGTAGAATATTTCAAATGACAGGAATTATGACAGGTGATAAATAGCAGTCTGTTTTTTGCATGAGAGTTTAATCTCTGTTCGGAGAGTTTAAGTTTATTCTGTCGGACAAAATAAATGTGCCGTTTTCGTGGTCTGACCGTTCCAAATTTTTAACCTGTTCCACAATTTAAACTGCCCCTGTTCCAGTGTTCCTATATATCAAAGTTTATCTGACTAGACACCCTTAAGCTATTAACAAATTTTCAGCTTGCTATTAATCAACTTTTTTTTCGTACGCGGGATCCAGACCTAATACTACTCAAAAAATTTGGTTTCGGCCTAGAGGGGGAGGTGTCACGAGAAAAATCTTATTTATCTGGACTAATAGTGTTACTAAGGCGTTCTACCAGTCTATTTGCATTTTGGACCTGATCTCTTACTTTCTTTGTACATGTCTTCATAGCTTTCATTCGGTATTTTATTTAGATTACTTATTTAATACTGATGATGAATAATTCTAATAAACATACGTAGGGTTTTACCTTTTTTTATCAGTACTCTGGGCTAATTAGCAAAATTCATGGAAAAGTTATTTACCAGCAATTTTATTGCTGGAATCGAATTATAAGATCCTATATATTAATAATATAGGTATGCAAAGTCCGCAGATAGTGTGCTACTTTTTTATAAACAAAATGGCGCCGACAAATCGTATTTTTTTCAATTATTGCTCTATAACTCCGAAGATTTTAACTTTACAACAAAAACACCCAAATAAAAATTCACCGCAATTAAATTCTGCATAGAGATAGGTTTTTCACGATATGCTCTGACGAAAATTTTCCTCGGAAAATGCGGGTTTTCGTAACAAAAAATTTTAATTTTCAAATAAAGTTTTCGGTAAGTAATTATTAATCAATAATTAAGTAAATTAGTAACATCAAATCTTTCTTGGTATAGATTGTAATTCCAGAAGCTGGTGAAAATTAAACGAATATTTTAGCAACAATTCAATTGTTAATTAACAATTTACGATCGCAATAATAACCAAAATAATCATGATACGCTGATCAAACTTATAAAGATTATAAAGATGAGATGCTTATTTAATATTTTATCGACAAAATATAAATTTTTCTTTTTTTTTGCATAATCTTTAAATTTTGAAAAAAAATAGTTATAATACGCTGGTCTAATTAGTAAAGTACAAAGAAAGGTTATTTACCAGCAATTTTATTGCTGGAATCGAATTATAAGATCCTATGTATTATTAATATAGGTATGCAAAGTCCGCAGATAGTGTGCTACTTTTTTTATAAACAAAATGGCGCCGACAAATCGTATTTTTTTCAATTATTGCTCTATAACTCCGAAGATTTTAACTTTACACCAAAAACACTCAAATAAAAATCCACCCCAATTTAACTCTACATAGAAGCATGTTTTTTCCGATTTGCTCCGACGAAAATTTTCCTCGGAAAATGTGGGTTTCCCAACAAAATCTCGAATTTTCAAATAAATTTTTTGGGCCAGCACTTATTTATCAATAATTATATAGCTTGGTGAAATAAAAGCTTTCTTGGTGTAGATTATAAATTCAGAAGCCGGTGAAAATGAAACGAATATTTTAGCAACAATTCAATTGTTAATTAACAATTTACAGTCGCAATAACAACCAAAATAATCATGAGACATTGATCAAACTTAGAAAGATTATAAAGGTGTGATGCCTATTTAATATTTTGTTGACAAAATATAAATTTTTCATTTTTTTGCATAATCTTTATATATTAAAAAAAAATGTGATAAAAAAATTAACATTTCTCAGAAATTGTTTATTATATTCTAATTTTATAAAATACTTAAAATGCGTATTTCATAGGTCTTGAAAATGAATGCTTTAAAAAATGTTTTCCAACCATTTGCAAAAAAGTTATGAAACAGCAAACTAAATATACGATTTCTCCGTTATTTATAATTTGTTTTAATTGTTTCAAAGCTTGAAAGTGAGTCTATGGTACAATCTAATTACTCACAAAGTATGTAAAAAATTAGTGCAATGGTTATATTTTAATCAAAGATTAAAAATACTTTTTTTTGTAATTTTTAGCGCAAAAGTAGGCCTGATACAGAGTCGTAGCTAAAATGTTCACTCGAAGCCACTGACACGCAGCATAATATATTATTTATAAAAGTGTACGTCTCGCGCGGCCGGTCGTCGCTCCGAGTGAAAATTTTAGCTACATTACTGTATTATTCCACTTTCGCGCGTGTAAATTACAAAAAAATATGTTTATAATCTTTAATTAAAATAGAACCATTAAACTGATAATCGATATTTTTTTGTAAATACATAATTAGGTTGTACTTTAAACTCACTTCTACGCTTTGAAAGAATTAAAAAAAATTATAAACACCCTAGTAATCGTATGTTTACTTTGCTTTTTCATAACTTTTTTGCAACTGGTTGCAAAAAAGTTTTAAAGCATTCATTTTCAAGAAATTTGAAATGCTCATTTTAGCTATTTTTTAAAATTACAATATAATAAAAACTTTCTGAGATACGTTAATTTGTTTATAACTATTTTTTTGAAACATTTAAAGATTATGCAAAAAAACAAAAAATTTATATTTTGTCTACAAAATGTTAAATAGGCATCTCATCTTTATAAGATTTCAAAGTTTGATCGGTGTATCATAATTATTTTGGTTATTATTGCGACCGTAAATTATTAATTAACAGTTGAATTGTTGCTAAAATATTCGTTTAATTTTTATCAGCTTCTGGAACTATGATCTAAACCAAGAAAGCTTTTAAGTTACCAAATTATTTAATTATTGGTAAATAATTACTTATTTAAAACTTTATTTGAAAATTAAAGATTTTGTAAAGAAAACCCGCATTTTCCGAGGAAAATTTTCATCGGAGCAGATCGGGAAAAACACGTCTCTATGCAGAATTTATTCACGGTGAATTCTTATTTGAGTGTTTTTGTTGTAAAATTAAAATCTTCGGAGTTATAGAGCAATAATTGAAAAAAACACGATTTTCGGGCGCCATTTTGTTTATAAAAAAAGTAGCACACTATCTGAGGACTTTGCATACCTATATTATTAATATATAGGATCTTATAATTCGATTCCAGCAATAAATAACTTTTCCCAAAAATGGCCTATTCTCCGATAATCAGCCCAGACTACAGGCAGTGTATTTAAAAACTAGAATAATCCACTTTTCAAATAATTATTTTGTTACTGATATGATGATAATAATACCAAATTAATTTTTTAGGAATAATGGGAGAAAAATTGGATAAATTTTTGTTGTTAATGTGGAAGAATTGGCTGCTGCAATATAGAAAACCAATTCAAACCATAATAGAAATTGTCGCTCCTGTTCTCTTTTCATTCCTTTTAGTCTACATCAGAAGTTTGTCGGATCCGACATATGAACATGAAAGAATATATAAGCCATTTTGTGCTTTCGAGGGAAACTTCAACCTTAGCCTACCGCTTTTTTGTAATGACCCAGATGCTGTGCAAGCAGGACCATCATTATTTAGTAATATGCAAGCTGGTGATAGCAAGTAAGTTCTTTATTTTTTTTTTGAACAAAGTTATTGTTCAATCACATTCATAGATATTAGCCAAATTTTTGCTAAGGTGTGACATGGGCTGTGGCATCGAAAATACAACTTTGAATTATACCAATTATACATCGATCCAGATATTGTGAAATTGCTGTGAAATGCTTCTGTTGAAGTTTTGGAGGGGCCTTTAATCTTGCAGTTTTGGTACGTATAGGTTTCTTGTAGTTTTGCCAGCCGACCGCTTTTTGTTGGCAGTCCCTAACTGTTTGGCTACATACACGGTAGCTGCTGAATCGGTGGCGCCCAAAATCCCGAGAGCTAAAATCCCGACATCCAAAATGCCGACGGCCAAAACACCGACACGCCAGAATCCCGACAGGCCAAAATTCCGACATGCAACAATCCTCGCACAAGGAAAAATTCCGACCACTACATTTTGAATATTTATTGTTTCTTTTTCAAATGCAATACCAAATCATATTATAGACTATTGAAATTGAAAAATTATTACTTACGAATAAGTAAGGGTACTAATTACTATGTATTTTAAAAGAAAAAATTATTTAAACACTTCATTTTTTAATATAAAAGCTATACTTTAGGGCCGGTTTTTCAGTGCTGGGTTAACCTATTTATTTTTTGGTCACCGAAATATTCATGTTTAATCAGTTTTTCAGTACTAGGTTAGAGCTTAAACTCGTTTAAGTTAACCGCGATTTTAACCGATCCTCGTTAGATGGTTTAACTTCGAATTTTGCGGTTACGCTTGCGCATTGGTGCAGTGAATAGTGAATGCATCATGTTTATTTTTTTGAGTACCGGCCTGACAGAAGGGATTAGTTGGGTTATGGTATTTGCTTTCATCGCGGGAAGTATTCTAATACCTCCTTATTATTATAAGGAAATTATTTATTGAAATTATAATATAAATTATAGTGATATAAATTCAAATAGTGATAAGACCGTGGTCTTTGACAAACAAAATCGGAAAAAAAGTCTAATTCGTCCCAGTAATTCTAATTCTCTTCTGTTATGAAACCGGGGTAGATGTTATGAACTAAACAAAGATTCCAAATTTGATATTGCATTGCATTAATCATTTTTTAAATTTGGTTATGAAATTGTCTTTTATTTATTTTTCTGTCAAATTGATCATTATTTCTCAAATTGCACATGCGCCATGCGCACGTAGAGTTACTGCTTCCAACAGAAGAAAAAAAGTGGTTATCTAACCGAGATTTTCTTAACTTCATTTAAATCACTGAAAAACGCTGAGGGTTAAAATATTAGTTAAAATTTAAACTAGGTTAGCTAACCAAAATTTTAACCGCTCACTGAAAAACCGGGCCTTAACTGAAATGGAAGGTTGTTAGTGACATGATAATATCTATTATATGACAGTAAACTTGAATTCAGGATTTGATTATACATATATTATTGGACTATATTTTGGCAAAAAAATTATTTAATTCATATACCCATGTTAGAAATTTTATTTAGAAAATTAGTTTATATTAAATATTAAATACTTTTGTTTAGTAACAAAAAATAAAAAACAGATGACCATAAACAAAAAAAACAAGAAATAAAAAATGTAATTATATGTTAAAAAGAAACTTATCAAACCTGTCGGGATTCTGGCCTGTCGGGATTTTGGCCTGTCGGGATTCTGGCGTGTTGGGATTTTGGCCGTCGGGATTGTGGCTGTCGGGATTTTAGCTGTCGGGATTTTGGGGTAGACCCCTGCTGAATACATGGCAGCATCATATCCTGAATGTGTTGTAGTAAAACTAGTCTGTTTGGCTTGTGTTGTGGGTTGAGCAGCTATTGTAGTGTGTACAGCAGCCGGTTGGGGGTAGGTAGTCCGGTAAGCTGTTGCTGTGGGCTGGTATGTAGCTGTGCAGGCTATTTGATCCCTGACGCGGCAGCTACTGCTACTGCCTTTTGTGCGTGCTATGAGGTAGTTCTCTGTGTATAAGTAGTGGCATAGGAAGCAGGTTTTGCAAAGCCTGCCACAGCTGCTGCTGCAGCACTGCTGCAGCAGCTATTTGATCATACCCACTTGTGTGACTAATTATAATTGTTTGACCACACCATGCTCATAAGCAAGAGTTGCAGTGGTCCCTACAGTACCATAAGTACCTTTTGGGTGTTCTGGTGCTGTACGTAGCTGCAGCAGATGCCGCAGAAAGAGTTGCTACAATATAATCAGCCTGACCAGCTGGGAAGGTTCCAATAGTTGCCTTTCACCTTAAGTAAATCCAAAATAATAATTATTCGTACCCATTCTTTTTCCATTCACAATCAATATCCTCTCACCAATGAAAGCGAGGCCTCAATGCGAACATTTGTTTATTTATCTATCATGCAAATGACCATCTTGTAAATACACTTCTCAACAATTGAAGTGGATATTATGAAAATCTGTATTTTATTTTTTCTTCATAAGGCCAAATAGAAAAATGGAGTGATATAAATAAAGATTTATTTTTACTTCGTATTTTCATACCGATGAACCGAAAGAAAGAGATTCTTTAAAAAAAAATAGAAAATAAACAAAAATTGTAAAATTCACAACCTAAAATTTCTATTCCTGCTCAATTTCTAATATCCCGAAAAGAAAAATTAATAATGTGTGGGTCCACCTCTGTGTCGCCTTAGAAATCCACCTAACTCTATGTGAAAGACCTCTTATTAAATTATTGATTAACTGCTGCGGTATACGTTCCCAAATCGCGCGTAATATATTGGCCAACTGATCTAAGGTTTGGGGCGGTTGAAGGAGCCTGTTTTGTTGCCTAGACATTTCGGTCCAAACATGTTCAATGCAATTAATATCAGGTGAACACGGTGGCCACTCCATTCTTGTAATGCCATGAGCTTCTATACACTCGTTGACAATTCTCGCCCGGTGAGGGCGAGCATTATCATCAATCAGAACAAATTGTTCGCCTATTGCACCAAAAAATGGAACAACTATTGGTACTATGACTCTGTCTTGGTATCGTGTAGCAGTCATTGTCTCATTAATTAAGACGACTAAGTCCGTGCGACCGTCAAGACGTATGCCTCCCCACACGCAAACGGATCCACCTCCAAAAAGAGTGGTTGGGACTCTCAGATTTTAATTGTAACGCTGTTTTCTTTCCCTCCACACCAATACTCGGCCATCATTCGTATACAAACGAAATGTGGACTCGTCAGTAAAGAGACAATTCCTCCAATGTTCGAAATTCCACTGATAGTGTTCCATCGCCCAGCGATATCTGCATGCACGCTGCTCCCTAGTTAGTCGTGGATGGGTAGCGCGCCGTCTGGCCCTTAAATTGGATGCATTTAACACTGTCTTCTGACAGTTTGACTGGAAATCGCTCGTCCAGTAGCATGCCTGAAGATACTATTAATTCTGAAAGCCGTGAATGTTGGGTTTCTTCTTGCCGTCAGAACTACAAAACGGTCTTGCCGACGAGTTGTAGATCGTTCTCTTCCTCCTCCATGCTTGTATGTTGCAGATCCAGTTGCTACATACCGATTCCATGCACGACTTATCACACTTTGCGACACATTTAGCCTCATAGCAACCTCTTGTTGAGTTATGCCTTGTTGGATCCAACGAACTAATTGCTCGAGCTGCACTAGTTCTAAACGACTTTGCGGCATATTGTTTTTGTGATAAATAGATTTCTTGACTTATTGACAACTGGTAAAGCCAATACAAACACTTTTATACGAATGATATATTCATGTTTGGAACAACATTTCTTTCTTTGTACGAGATAAGGGCCGATATATGCTATTGATTATGTACTGTAGAAAGGAACTACAACGTTAACGGGGTTTTATTATTTCATATGGTCAATGGATCTCTATATATGAAAAAACCGCGGAGTGCTACCATTTACAGGGGTGCGTTTTTGAGAAATGGGTGAATTAGTCCCTGGGCACAGGTTACATTAGGGTGAGTTCTATGCACTTTTGGTACAAACACGTCTACATAAAAATTGTTCCTAGTTAAATTTCCTATCTAAATATCACTTTTTTAAGTCAAAGATACTTTTTTTTACAAAAATATATTCAAAAGAAAAAGCACAAAGAAACCCAAAAGAAAGAAATTTTGTTTTTTGTCCCTTAACTTCTGTCCACGGGGATATAGGTATAGATATTGCTTCACAAAAAAAAAACTTACATCCTTTCTCTTTAAAATTCTGCTTGGTAGAGGTCATTGCGATTTACATTTTTCGAAATATGATTTTTCAAAATGTGCCGCTCACAGCAATTTTGGGCAATTTTCCTTGTTATTTCGCACATATTGTTCTGTAACTTTTTTCTACGTAACTTTAGGTATATGCAATGGTACATGTAATAGGAAGAGAAATAAATTACCTTTAAAATGGTCTACTGCATAACGCTGTGCGACTTTTTTAAGAGGTTATGGTTTTTCAAGATTTTATAGCTTAACGATTTTTCATATTTCTTATGATTATTTTTTAATTTCTAATTATAACTTTTTTCTTCTACATTTAGGTATATATTATATAATAAAAAAGAAAGCTTATTTTTTTACTTTAAAACGGTGTATTATAAAAAATTCTAGGATTATTTTTGAATAAAATGCGCTTTATAAGATATGCTTTTTCAAAATGTAGTAAGTACTTGAAACGATTTTTGATTTGAGGATTATTTTTTAAATTTCTTATTATACCTAACTTTTTAAAAGAGTAGCCGGAACGAATTGGAAATATGTTGCTCAGGATAGAGACCGATGGAAGGAGTTGGGAGAGGCCTATGTCCAAACGTGGACGATAGAAGGCTAAGAAGAAGAAGAAGACCTAACTTTTTTATGTGATTGCGTTCTATGATTGAATTTTATTTTTTATAGGTAATACTTTGGATCTATTTGACTGGGGCTGGCAAACTTCAAAATATAGATTAGGTAATTCCAATATTTACGGTCAAAGCTCCTGCACCACAAGCTTTGATTGAAAAAACAGCATGTAAATGTACAAAAAACTGCGGTTGTAGGAAGATAGGAATTAGTTGTTCAATATTCTGCAAAGGGTGCATGGGTATTAATTGTGAGAACTCTAAGGTAACTGAGGTGTCAGAGGAATATATTGAAGCTAATGCTAACGAAGAGATGGACTATGATTTTGAAAATTTTTTAAATGTCAACGTTTAAATAATTTTAACTAAAGTGATGTTTTCTAAGACTAATGTTTATGTAATTTTTGTAAAAGAAATAATTTTAAATAATACAGGTAAAAAAATATCAAAAAATCACTCGGTTTCCATTATTTAAATATAGATGAGACCCCATTTTAAAGAACAGAAGGTAAGCTCTCTTTATTGAGCAATATATAGTATATTCATTTACAAGAAAAAAAGTTATAATGAGAAATTTAAAAAATAATCCTAAAATCAAAAATCGTTGCAGGTACTTATTACATTTTGAAAAAGCATATTTTATTCAAAAATAATCCTACAACCATTTTAAAGTAAACAAAATAAGATTTATTTTTTATTATAAAATATAATATATACATAAATGTGGAAGAAAAAAAGTTATAATGAGAAATTTAAAAAATAATCGTAATAAATATAAAAAATGGTTAAAAGTATAAAATCTTGAAAAACCATAACCTCTTAAAAATGTCGCACAACGTTATGCAGTAGACCATTTTAAAGGCAATTGATTTCTCTTCCTATTACATGTACCATTGCATATATCTAAAGTTACGTAGAAAAAAGTTACAGAACAATATTTGCGAAATAACAAGGATAATTACCCAAAATTGCTGTGAGTGGCAAACTTTGAAAAATCATATTTCTAAAATTGTAAATCCTAATGACCTCTACCAAACAGCATTTTAAAGAGGAAAGATGTAAGTTTTTTTTCTGTGAAGCAATGTCTATACCTATATCCCCGTGGACAGAAGTTAGGGGACAAAAAACAAAATTTCTTGCTTTTGGGTTTCTTTGTGCTTTTTCTTTTGAATATATTTTTGTAAAAAAAGGTATCTTTGACTTTAAAAAGAGATATTTAGATAGAAAATTTAACCAGGAACAGTTTTTATGTAGACGTGTTTGTACCAAAAGTGCATAGAACTCACCCTAATGTAACCTGTGCCCAGGGACTAATTCACCCATTTCTCAAAAACGCACCCTGTAAATGGTAGCACTTCGCGGTTTTTCCATATATAGATGTCCATTGACGATATGAAATAATAAAACCCCGTTAACGTTGTAGTTCCTTTTAGCTATCTTATTTTGAATATAATCAATCGCCTAATAAGAATGGGGAGAAAAAAACCACATGCAAAAAATATTGGCAATAACGATAGCATCTAGAGTATAGTACAGGCAATTATTTTAAAAATAGTTTTATATGTTAATTTTAGGAATTTTAAAATTATCCACTTCAATTGTTGAGTAGTGTATTACCTAATTAGAGTTATATGCTTTCTTTCTAAGCAGTTACATTTATTCTTTTTTCTTGTGCCACTCCTATCGGAGATTGGAAATTATCACGGCTATCCTGACCTTGTTTACAGCTGGCCTAAAATGTTCATTAGTGGTGCAAATTCCAAACCACTCTGTCAAATTCGGCAACCATGACATTCTTCTACGGCCTGAATTCCGTTTTCCTTCTATTTTTCCTTGCATTATATTTTGAAGTAATGCGTATTTATGTCCTCTCATCAGATGACCCAGATATTCGAGTCTTCTTCGTTTTATCGTTAACAAAATTTCTGGGTCTTTTCCTATCCTTCGTATAACTTCAAGGTTTGTGACTCTGTTAACCTAACTTATCTTCAGTCAGCAAACGACGGTAGCACCACATCTCGAAACTTTCAACATTTTTTAAGTTGTTCTGTTTGAGAGTCCAGACCTCTACACCGTATAATAGCGTGTTAAATACGTAGCCTCTAGGATTCTTAATCGTAGAGGGATGCTTATATATCTGTTGCAGAAGAATTTTTTCATCTTTATGAAGGTCGCTCTGGCAATTTCGATACGTCTTGTACTCCTCTACGTATTTTTATTACTTGTGATGTCTCATTTTCTATTTTGATGTTAGCTTTCTGATTCCAATATAAATTGAGAATTATTCACAGATCTTTATTATCTATGTCTTTTCTTTCAAGAACGTCTCTTAGCTTATCGTGGCGTACTCTGTCAAACTCTTCTTCAAAATCGATAAAACATGCATGTATGTACTTCTTGATTAACGTCTAGGCATCTTTGTGTAAGAACATTCAAACCGAAGAGAGCTTCTCGAGTACCTAGTCCTTTTCTGAACCCCATCTGTGTATTTATTACCCGCATTATTACCCCCCATTGTATACCCATCTGTGAACCCCATTTATTAACAGACACAAAATAAGCAGGATAAAGGATTTCGAAAAACCAATAGTAACGGCTGCACATGGATTCGCACCCGGGTTCAGGTAGGAAGACCTAACCCTTCGGTCATAACTTAACTTTCGGGTATGAGTTTCGGAGCCAACTCGTGTACAATAAAAGTGGTTTTATAGGGGTTGGGAGCGAATCCATGTGCGCCGATAGTAACAGAGTCCGTAAATCACCTACAAAATGTGCCATATCATATGTTACGGTAATTTTACATGCTTATCGCATGCTAAGTAAGAAAACTTACATTTGGCTAAATAAATTCGAAAATATGGTCCACGTACTACATGATTACATATCTCAAAAAACTAGATAAGGTCAGTTTTTTAAGTTTATTATTAGAGGGAATTTTTTTCTCCGAATTTGTGTTATTATTTAAAGAATAAAAAACCGCTAAACGCTGTAAAAATGAGTGGCGCATACAACATTCCAGCTACAAAAGAACTGATATGAGTTATACGTGGCGCGAAAATGTATTTTCATTTTAATGGAAAATAAAATTCTAGTTTTATTTTCAAAGATTTTTTCCATAATATTTGCTAAATTTGAAGTAAAACGCGCCACAAAAGAGTAACTTTGATACAGTTTGCATTTTGAGGCTCTTTTGTGGCGCGCTTTACTTCAAATTTAGCAAATATTATGGAAAAAATCTTTCAAAATAAAACTAGAATTTTATTTTCCATCAAAATGAAAATACATTTTCGCGCCACGTATAACTCATATCAGTTCTTTTGTGGCTGGAATGTTGTATGTGCCACTCATTTTTACAGCGTTTAACGGTTTTTTATTCTTGTATCACGAGTTTCTCAAGTTTTTAATAAATTAAATGTATGAAGGTAAATGTAATGTTTCTCAATTACACGTCAAGCGTTATAAATGGTCGCCTTTGTCGCATTCTCTCCCAAATCGTTACGACACGAGACTTGTGATAAGACAATTCGAGTTCATATCCCAGCCATCCTAATAATTATGGCCGGCAAATGAACTCTGATTGCACGATTAATCTTAGCGTCGTAACCATTACAACTACATAAACCATTTCAGCAATAATGTTTAAATTGATTATACTTTTAGAGCTCGATTACTTCTGAACGGCTTAACCGATTTTAATCATTATTTAACCTGAGTTTGGAACATATTGACAAGTAGTATCTGATGCATCCAAGGTCAAGTATGATAACTGAAGGTATTACACGAATTACTGAACTTGAAAAACCGTTTTCCCCATAAGAAATATATTTTATGACATTTATGCAGCCTATAACTTAAAAATTCGAATTTTTCAGGATATGAGATATACACCGTTAGATGCGTCTAGTGTCCTCCTACAGACGCTCAGTTATTGACGTAATTCGTAGGTTGAAATTTTAAGTAATTGTCAAAAAACCAAAATTTTAAAAGTTTGGTTTTTCAGTTTTTCAGCTATAATGAGCCGTGTGTATGTCTGATCCTAACCGCTTAGGCACCATTTGAAAACTTAACTCAACACTATTGATTTGGTGTATTTGTGGTTTTCCTGTCTCCCCTTAAACCTAAGATATATACGCCCAAAAAATATGCCTTTTTGTATCTGCCTAGCCCTATAGCTGGCTTATGGGTAGTCGGAAGTCAAAAATTACACCGGCTCTGAATCAACCCTAATACCCTCTTGAAACAGAAAAAAAATTAGATCGGTGTAACTTTTCCACATACATACTGCCATACTGGTATGAACTGCTTTATAGGTATTACTTTTATTTTAATTGAGTATTTATTTAATTAATTATTGAATTGACGCAAATCATACATAAAAAATTAATAAAAAACCTCAGGATGCCTTTTTGTCATAAAAATTAACTAAAATTATCTTAGGTTATATTTATCCTTTCTCGTGGTGTCAGTATCTCTTAGTTGATCCTTATCGGGATAAAATAGGAAAAGGAAATAAATAGAAAAATCATAAATAAGCACATACAAATACCTTTATTATCAAAAACAATGCTCTGAAGATCTATCAATCAAATCCTGTGGGCATAATTGTCCAAATGAAACTTTTACCATATAATTAATCTAATTAAAAAAAATATTTATCGCTTTGTTCCTGATACCATTTATAAAATAAGCTAAACAAACAAATTTAGGTATTTGCAAAACTACTTATATTTCCCATTAAATTATTGAAATGTTGGAACCTTAATTCATATGCTTTTACGCAAATATCTTAACTTCTGATTATAAAGAACATCTATCACATAAGTTATTGACTGACCTTTTTGATTCACACACAATGATATCTCCTCTTGACCCAAACAGCTCTTCCTTGTTGATTATGTTAGGCTACCAATCAAAGCCCTCTCCGTTCTCAGCATCAATCCAGCAGCATACCAGCAACTGTTTCTCCAAACCACAAGCCAGGCCGCTTTTGACCAGTACTCGTTCAATAAACTCCAAAACTCTCTCCTCTCTTTCTCTCAATAATAATCTCCTGAGACCCAAGTATCTTTTTTACTTGGCGTCACCAATAATTTTAATAACGATAAATCTTGTAACTTACTCTCTTGGACTTTACAGAATCAAAGAGGTATTTCTTCTCGATTTGATTTGTCTCCCGTTCCACTTTTCAGCTACTCTCCACTAACAAACAAAACCACTAGTACTTGGTTCTGAACTCTACGCGAAAACTTTCGACTGCCCTTCTCGGATGCCCGCAACACAATCATCTTTCCTTTCCGAACTGTCTGAACATTCAAACCTCTCTTTCCCCCTCTCTTTCCCTCTTTTTCCCCCTTCCAAATTGCCAAGCCAATCAGAAACATTTCTCTTTTCCATTCGAAAAACCCAACCATTGTTTCAAACAATACTTCTACTCAAACTAATCACTTTTCCGAAATAATACAAAAATTCTTGTGTTTAAACAAACAGACTTAAAATTTCAAATCTCTCTACCTTTATTTTTCTAAATACTAATAATTAAAATTACCTGTGGATTTTACCTTTCCCGTAACAAACAATTTTTTAAAATTATGATCCGAAATAAATTGTCTTTCACTTCACTTATTTACAAATGTCTTTAATTCTTCAGGGAAAAACTCATTAAGCAGAAACCCACTGCGTAAAAGCTACCTTCTAATAACTAGTTACAAATCAATATACAGGGTGTATCAAATTTATGTGCCCGCGTTAAATTAAAAAAAAATAAATTTTTATTCTATCTTTGATTGATAAATTGATACACAATAAATCCACAAACATTTTCCCTTTTTTAAATAAAAATTGAGTCATAATTCTGAGCTCCGTAACTTTTGAATGGTATAGCCGATTTTCGAAATTAGGCATGTGTTGGAAAGGTAATGATGAGTACTATCAGAAGCCGTAAAGTTCGGATTTATATTATTGCTATTTTTGGGAGTTTTGGGGATGAGAACAAAAAACACATCCCAAATAGGAAGGGCCGTAAAATCCACACCCTTGGACCAAAATGGAGAGTTGACATATAAATGGAAGAGTCTTTTCCTAAAGTTTAAGATGGGATTTGGTCCGATTTTCAATTCAGTTAGATTTAGAAAATCGAAAATTTCGTGTATATATAGTGTCGCATATAGGGGTACTTATTGTGCGCCACTGACGAGAACTACCGTTATCTGGTAATAGCGTTTGTTAGAAGTATTTGTCTTTATTTGCACCTATGTCTTTTTAAAGTATTTGTATAGTAATTGTAATTGTATATTCACCCATTTTTCTCTCGCGTGCATTCTTCTCATTGCTTCTCACAGTGGTTCCTGGACATGTCGGTCATATCCATTTTTCCATGAAACCAACGACATAACAGTTTCATTAATATTCTACTAGGACGGTCCGATAAGTGCTTAGCCTTCAAATGAAAATCAAAAATTTTGGAAAACTCTTGATTTATTTCTGAACGTAGTCTCCTTTTAGTTCGATACACTTGACCCAGCGATGCTCCACCTTCTTTAACCCGTCTGAAAAATACCTTTTCTAGAGGTACTGTAAAATGGTTTACTGTAAAGAGGCCGAAATCATTAGACCGAAAAACATTTTACCGAAACCTCACTAGACCGAACAGTAGGAGACCGAAAAGCATTAGGTACATAATACAGGGTGCTCAAACAGGATTGTAAATTGAGCAAGGGTAAAATCAACCTCCCTTCACCTTTTATCCAGGCTTAGGACTGGTAGCACAAGGTACTGGCGAGTTTAGAGGTTGTTTTTTGCTTTGTTTTTTGTTTATTTTTTTGTTTTTATTTGTTTTTGGTCTATTTTTTATTTATTATGTACAATACTAAAAAAAGTTGGACGTTGTTATTTTGCTTTGTTTTTTGTTTATCAGAGAGAGTCTGTAATTTGGAATAAATTCAATATCTCAAATACTCATTGTTTTTTTTTAAGGCTCAGACCCGTCGATTAGTATTTCAAATTGTCCTTTTTGACATACAATAGTAATGTACACAGGGTGTCCCAATTTAGAGATATGACGTCATCGTTGATATTCTTAAATGGCAACACTGTCATTTTGATAGCTATTTTGATAGTGTGTGTAAAGTTATACACAATTGCAAAATATCAAATTTTTATTCTCTACTATTTACAAGATAATGGAAAATAACAAAGTTATGTCTGTAATTTGGAATAAATTCATTAATTAAAATACTAATTATTTTTTTGAGAAATGCTCAGACCCGTCGATTAGTATTTCAAATTGCCATTTTTGACATACAATAATAATGTATACAGGGTGTCCCAATTTAGAGATATGACGTCATCGTTGATTTTCTTAAATGACAACACTGTCATTTTGATAGCTATTTTGATAGGGTGTGTTAAGTTATACACAACTGCAAAATTTCAAATTTTTATTCCCTACCATTTACAAGATAATAAAAATTAACAAAGTTATGAAAAACAAGTAATCACATAATAATTGAATTTAATTATTTCAATTAAGAAAATACTTATGAGTATTTCCTCATAATTTCCTTATGAGGTGTTGCCCTCAATTATTGTCAAATTGTCAATGGGCAACGTTATGAGCATTTGCTTAATTGAAATAATTAAATTCAATTATTATTTGATTACTTGTTTTTCATAACTTTGTTATTTTTTATTATCTTGTAAACGGTAGGACATAAAAATTTGAAATTTTGCAATTGTGTATAACTTTACACATCCTATCAAAATAGCTATCAAAATGACAGTGTCGCCAATTAAGAAAATCAACGATGACGTCATATCTCTAAATTGGGACACCCTGTATAAATTATTATTGTATGTCAAAAATGACAATTTGAAATACTAATCGACGGGTCTGAGAATTTTTCAAAAAAACAGTTAGTATTTTAATTATTGAATTTATTCCAAATTACAGACATAACTTCGTTATTTTCTATTATCTTGTAAATGGTAGAGAATAAAAATTTGATATTTTGCAGTTGTGTATAACTATACACACCCTATCAAAATAGCTATCAAAATGACAGTGTTGCCATTTAAGAAAATCAACGATGACGTCATATCTCTAACTTGGGATACCCTGTATACATTATTACTCTATGTCAAAAAGGGCAATTTGAAATACTAATCGACGGGTCTGAGCATTTTTCAAAAAAACAATAAGTATTTAAGATATTGAATTTATTCCAAATTACAGACTCTGTATAAAATTATACAAAAAAATACAATAAACGAAAAGACAGATAATACAAAATCTTAGCACAATTTACTACAATATTTTTTAATTTATATACCATTTCGGTCTAATGCTGTTCGGTCTAGTGAGGTTTCGGTCTAATTATCGTGTACCCTGTAAAATAGCTTTCAGTGATTTCGCATTCGGCTTTTTGCCCAGTGAGTGACTTTTTCAAGTTTAGAAACAAAAAGAAATCGTACAGGACCAAATCTGGAGACCAATTCGACTAATATTGCAATGGAGACGGCAGAGGTGTGAGCCGGTGCGTTGTCATGGTAGAAGATTCCTTTTTCTACCCCGATTGGGGATATTTTTCTTAAATTAGGCGTCGAATCAGCCCAATATTGTGACACAATAAGGTCCTGTGACCATTTTTCGCTTTTCCAGGAAGTTGATACAGATCACATGATGTGAATCCCAGAAAAATGGTGGCCATCACCTTTCCGGCCGACTGGACAGTCATCGCCCTCTTCAGAGCACGTTCGCGGTGACGTCCACTGTTTCGACTGTGGCTGGGTCTCTAGTGTGTACCAGTGGAATCAAGTTTCATCGACGGTTACGAAAAAAATTAGAAACTGCCTTAGATTACCCTTAAACAGCTTCAGACCCTAATAGTCTGGGCTGATTATCGGAGAATAGACCATTTTTGGGAAAAGTTATTTACCAGCAATTTTATTGCTGGAATCGAATTATAAGATCCTATATATTAATAATATAGGTATGCAAAGTCCTCAGATAGTGTGCTACTTTTTTTATAAACAAAACGGCGCACGAAAATCGTGTTTTTTTCAATTATTGCTCTATAACTCCGTAGATTTTAACTTCACAACAAAAACACTCGAATAAAAATTCACCGTGATTAAATTCTGCATAGAGACATGTTTTTGCCGATCTGCTCCGACGAAAATTTTCCTCGGAAAATGCGGGTTTTCCCAACAAAATCTTTAATTTTCAAATAAAGTTTTAGATAAGTAATTATCTACCAATAATTAAATAATTTGGTGACATAAAAGCTTTCTTGGTTTAGATTATAGTTCCAGAAGCTGGTGAAAATTAAACGAATATTTTAGCCACAATTCAATTGTTAATTAATAATTTATGGTCGCAGTAATAACCAAAATAATTATGATACACTGATTAAACTTCGAAATCTTATAAAGATGAGATGCCTATTTAACATTTTGTCGACAAAATATAAACTTTTTATTTTTTTGCAATCTTTAAATGTTTAAAAAAAAATAGTTATAAACAAATTAACGTTTCTCAGAAAGTTTTTATTATATTATAATTTTAAAAAATAGCTAAAATGCGTATTTCAAATATCTTGAAAATGAATGCTTTAAAACTTTTTTGTAACAATTTGCAAAAAAAGTTATGAAACAGCAAAATGAACATACGATTACTACGGGGTTTATAATTTTTTTTTAATTCTTTCAAAGCGTAGAAGTGAGTTTAAAGTACTGGCTAATTATTTACAAAAAAATATCGATTATAAGTTTAATGGTTATATTTTAATTAAACATTATAAATATATTTTTTTGTAATTTACACGCGCGAACCTAGAATAATACAGTACTGTAGCTAAAATTTTCACTCGGAGCAACGACCGGCGGCCGCACGACGTACACTTTTATTAAATAATGTATGCTGCGTGTCAGTCGCTTCGAGTGAACATTTTAGCTCCGACTCTGTATCAGGTATACTTTTGCGCTAAAATTTACAAAAAAAAAATTTTTAAATCTTTGATTAAAATATAACCATTTCACTAATTTTTTACATTCTTTGTGAGTAATTAGATTGTACCATAGACTCACTTTAAAGCTTTGAAACAATTAAAACAAACTATAAACAACAAAGAAATCCTATATTAACTTTGCTGTTTCATAACTTTTTTGCAAATGGTTGGAAACATTTTTTAAAGCATTCATTTTCAAGAAATATTAAATACGCATTCTAAGTATTTTTAAAATTAGAATATAATAAACAATTTCTGAGAAATATTAATTTGTTTATAACAATTTTTTTAGACATTTAAAGATTATGCAAAAAAATTAAAAATTTATATTTTGTCGACAAAATATTAAATAGGCATCACACCTTTATAATCTTTCTAAGTTTGATCAATGTCTCATGATTATTTTGGTTGTTATTGCGACTGTAAATTGTTAATTAACAATTGAATTGTTGCTAAAGTATTCGTTTCATTTTCACCGGCTTCTGAATTTATAATCTATACCAAGAAATCTTTTATTTCACCAAGCTATATAATTATTGATAAATAATTACTGGCCCAAAAAAAAATAATTGAAAATTCGAGATTTTGTTGGGAAAACCCACATTTTCCGAGGAAAATTTTCGTTGGAGCAAATCGGGAATAACATACCTCTATGTAGAATTAAATTGGGGTGAATTTTTATTTGAGTGTTTTTGGTGTAAAGTTAAAATCTTCGGAGTTATAGAGCAATAATTGAAAAAAATACGATTTGTCGGCGCCATTTTGTTTATAAAAAAAGTAGCACACTATCTGCGGACTTTGCATACCTATATTAATAATATATAGGATCTTATAATTCGATTCCAGCAATAAAATTGCTAGTAAATAACCTTTCTTTGTACTTTACTAATTAGACCAGCGTATTATAACTTTTTTTTTTCAAAATTTAAAGATTACGCAAAAAAAAAGAAAAATTTACGATAAAATATTAAATAAGCATCTCATCTTTATATTCTTGATAAATTTGATCAATGTATCATGATTATTTTGGTTATTATTGCGATCATAAATTGTTAACCCGGGAGTAGTCGCGCTCACTTCTGTAACGTCGATAGTGGCGTGTGAGATTCTATCTCAAAATACGAATTTAAAACAAATTTTTATTTTGTACTATTTTTATCAACTTTTTATATTGAAAATATATATTTGTAACAATTTTATTAAAAAAACCTGTGTTAACGGCCACTTGCCAACATCGGCCACCTGTCCTAACGACCAGTTTAAAAATTTCCCAAACCACGTCCACCATTCTATATCGGCCAATAGTTCTTTCATTTATAGTGGCCGTTACTGACAAATTTTACTGTACAGTAAAACCTGTGATAACGGCCACTTGCCAACATCGGCCACCTGTCCTAACGGCCAGTTTAAAAATTTCCCAAACGAATTATATGTAGACCACAAAAGCTGGCAATAGCGGCCACCTTTCTATATCGCCCAATAGTTCTTTCATTTTTAGTGGCCGTTACTGACAGGTTTTACTGTATTACGAAAAAGGGTGAAATGTGAGATTCTATCTAACGGCGCGACTACTCGCGGGTTAAAGCTAATTGGCTCTCCCCAAAGCCATAAATTCCACAAAAAGAAGAAGAAGAAGAAAATTTTTTTTTAGAAATTCCTACGCATTACTACACCCTTTCTCGAGGCACTTACGAAATTTTTTCAAAATTGCAAAATTTTTCATCAAGTTATCGCGAAAAAGGATAAAAATTGAGATTCTATCTCACCGCGCGACTACTCGCCGGTTAATTAACAATTGAATTGTTGCTAAAATATTCGTTTAATTTTCACCGGCTTCTGGAATTACAATCTATACCAAGAAAGCTTTGATGTCACTAAGTTATTTAATTATTTATTAATAATTACTTACCTAAAACTTTATTTGAAAATTAGAGTTGTTAGGAAAACCCGCATTTTCCGAGGAAAATTTTCGTCGGAGCAAATCGTGAAAAACATATCTCTATGCAGAATTTAATTGCGGTGAATTTTTATTTGGGTGTTTTTGTTGTAAAGTTAAAATCTTCGGAGTTATAGAGCAATAATTGAAAAAAATACGATTTGTCGGCGCCATTTTGTTTATAAAAAAAGTAGCACACTATCTGCGGACTTTGCATACCTATATTATTAATATATAGGATCTTATAATTCGATTCCAGCAATAAAATTGCTGGTAAATAACTTTTCCATGAATTTTGCTAATTAGCCCAGAGTATAAAGGGGCCTCATGGTTGCGCTTATTGTCCGTAGTGATCAAATAGTCACTTTACACAGCATCCAAACGCTCTTTGATTTCGCTGAGTATTTTTCTTCGAAAAGTAAGAGTTGAATCACCGACCGATATCGTTCTTTCTTGATTTTTTCAAAATCCCCATACACGCCTGCTTACATACGCGGTCAAAACAGTCCGATACTAGTCCGATTCGGCTGAGATTTTGACGCAGGCACTCTACAAGGATGTATTACACGATAGTGATGTAACGAATGTCATCTTTTTAACTTTCGCGAATACGAATGCGAATATCTGCTACCGACATTCGCGAACGCGGATGCGAATTCGAATATTCAGTTTTTTTAAATATGCTCCTATTTTGTAATGTTCTTTAAATTTTTAATGAGAAGTTAATTGATATTAATTTAGTGTAAATCAATCTGAATCTTAAGCTTTATTACATGATACCAAATAATAAAATAACGTGAAGGCTTATAATGTGTTTATACGAGGTTAAATTACGTTTTATTAATAAAAAAAAGATGAGAAATGTATATATTTTTGATTTTATTGAGCTAATATTATATTCAAATTATTTTTTTCTGATATTTATATTCGCAAAACATTCGCACAAATTTCGCGAATACGAATGCGAATATAAAAAAATAGTCAAATATTAGCGAATGCGAATGCGAATACCAATATTCGTTACATCACTATTACACGATAGTAGATATCTCTATTCTCTAGTAGTACTTGGCAAAGACGCTAAGTACCTATTAGCGAGGAACCGCAAAGTGGGCGACGCCTGGTGGCGAATTTGAAAAGCATCAACTCTAGGAAAACATTGACTTTGCCATTAATTTGTGTAGGTACATATTTGCGGTCAGTTTATGTTGTAATTAACAATAATTTCGACTTAAAAAAACTATTACAAGGTTCCTCAGTATTCATTCCTATTATACTCTACGTAATGACCTAAATTAACCAATGCCAAATCACACATTTTGTTAATTTAACATTTATACTAAACGTAGTATTTTTTAAAGTTTAAGCCACTGCAAAATTAAATAAATAAATAAAATGTAGTATATATTCTATACATAGAATGTACATTGCTATGCAAAATATTCCGACTACCTTATAATTTCCAGAACAGAATTATTATAAAATAAATTCACCTACTTAGTTTCCACGTTTTCAGTTTTTATTTAATTAAAAATTGTTATCCGTTGGTGTAAAATAAATTGTAGTGTACCTATTAATTAAATTAGAAACAAAATTAGAAATTTTAAGATAGATTAATAATTTTTAAAACGCTGAGTTTATCGGGGGCCAGATTTTTTTATGAAAAAAAGGCAAAAACAAATCAGTAGTTAGCATCAAATTTTAATGAATGCATACAGATGAAACGAAATTTTGAGTCGTCTTTAACTTATAAGATGTCTTAGTGGCAAAGCTTAGTGGTTACTTTGGCAAAACACTCCGGTATTTTAATTTAACTCTAATTTTAATTTAGAACTGTGAGGTCAAATGACAAAATGAATTGTTTTCCTAGAGTGATCGTCCATCTTTGAAATTTTGAGCGCCCTCTGTCGGAATTTAATTTTGCGAATTATGACCGTGCAAGTTCGGAAAGCGACACCTGGTGTCATAGTTCCGCAACATTTTTCGCACTTTTAATTATATTGGCCAATCATATTGGTTCTGGTTACTGGACAATTGTCAAGGCCATAGCCCAAAAAAATTATAAGAAGAAAAAGTAATATTAAGGTTATGTTATTAAAAGGTAAACAATTGTATTTAGTAAATAAAATTAATTATTAAAATGCACTTCTACAAGCAAAATAAAAATTAATTAAATTAACTTTTATACAATAATTGCCTATCATATCAATATTGTGGAGCCACATATAATTTTCTTCTTTATTGGCAGTAGATATGAAATATACGTCAATTTGACGATTTCAATTGACAATGAATTATTTAATAAAGTTGCAAGATTTCTCCGCTATTAGTGTGCAAGTACTCCAACTACTTGCACACGGCGAATCGAACCACACAAGTATATGGGTATGGGAACAAAAAAATGATATTTTTTATTAGTTTCAGCCTTACAATATTATATACTGCTCCAGAAGATAAATACTACGACGATGTAATAGGCTTCTTTAAGTTAATACCAAAAGTCAACACTCAGCGTGTAATAAGCTCAGGCGAATTAGAAAGAATATCATTAGCTGGAAACTCATCCTATTATGGTATCGAGTTTGGAGGGGATAGAGACAATGTAGAGGTTAATATAAGGTAAGTGTAGATAATTACATTGGGGAACACAAAATTTGTTGCATTGATATAAACACGTTTTTAAATTAATTCGATGTTATTTATTTCAAATATGATTTTTCCCTGCAAGCTAGCAGTTTTTCGTCAGTTACAAGTTTTTTTAACATGTTATATACTATTAAATTTCAGGACATAAGGAAAGACAGCTTATACAGTTGAGTCCGCAAATCTTTACCCATGCGTCATCATTTAAAGCATACGAAATAAGTCGATGATAAGTCGGAAATTAAAATTTACTAAACGCAACAGCAAGTCACTTATTGTCACTTGCTGTTGCGTTTAGTAAATTTCAATTTCCTACTTATCATCGACTTATTTCATATGCTTTAAATGATGACGCATGGGTAAAGACTCGCGGACTCAACTGTAGTCCAGGAACCGAAGCTTTTCACCTCGCGATTTTTACAGAATGGATCGATTTACTTGAAAATTTGAGAATAAGTAGTGGATAGTCCAAGGATCAAAATCTATATGATTCCGAAAGGCGCTTTTACCATGGGGGTGGTTGCCACCTTATTTCGGGGTGAAATTTTTGAAGTTATACTTCTTTAGGCACGAGGGTGAATTTTTACATTCCCTGGCGCATGCGCACACCGACAGTATGGTATTAGTCTCTACATATTTTAAGTTATGTAGCGCAAATAAGGTGTGCGTGAAAAGAATGTATTATTAGTGTTTTAAGTAAATATATTTATTATAATTTTTATGTCTGTGGATTTGTTTATTTTCAATTAATGTATCTGTCACCGTGATTGTAACTATGTCCGAGAAATGACCGACTGAATACAAAAGCGGTGGTAGCTGATCGGTAGAGCATTCGCCTAGGGATCGAGAGGTCCCCTGTTCGAATCCTGACAAAGTCATATCCTTTTTTTTAATTTTTGGTATTCTTTTTGTTCTCTCTAAAATTAGTTTAATATTTAAATACATTACAAAAAATCTGTTTAAAGTAGATAGGTATATTGATTTCGTTGAAATCATAATATGAAGTTAGATTATATTATAATAGAAGTATAACTTCCTACGTGCGTACAAAGTACACACCATTCTTTTTGTTTATTATATTTTGACCGCAAAATTTAATAAAAACATTAATTCTAAGCAAAAACTGTTCTATGCATTTTTTTTATAAAATTAATAGTTTTCGATTTATTCGCTATCGAAAGTGTTAGTTTTGCATAGAAAAAATCAATGTTTTCGATATTACGATTCACTCAATTTTTGCCGTAGAAATTTTTTTTTCAAACCAAGTTCTTGGGAATTAAATAACCTACATTTTTTTCGAAACATTTTTTCGTATCTCTGACGCTAATCTTTCTATTCTGAAGAAAATGGAATTTTTTACCAAACTACAAAAATTCGTTATTCGTTTTAATTTCAGTTTTTTAAAAACTTATCATTCTAAGCCAGTCAAACTTCTAGAATCCATTTATAATACATAAATAAATAAGAATAAATAAGGATAATGACCAAAAACAAAGCTAACTTACATTATTATGCTCCCAATTGGATTTCTCATTTTTTTTTCAAAAAAATATATTGATTTTTTAACCGTAACTTTTTATTTTTATCTTAGATAGTTTGATAAAAATACTATTTTGTAGGTTTTTACAAGGCCAATAAGCCTATTTATATTAAATCTTTTTAAAATCCTCAATCCCAAAAAGAGGTGACTTTGAAAGGGTTGGTAAAGGTTGTTTTTGCATGTTATTAAAAGTTTTAATAATTGTCAATAGCTCACTCAATTTTGCCGTGGAAGAAATATTTGTAAACAAGGTTCTTGGGAATTAAATAAGATACAATTTCATATTTTAAACATTTTTTTGTATTTCTAATTTTGCTATTCTGAGGAAAAGGCCATTTTTTTCAAACTACAAAAATTCGTTATTCGCTTTTAACTCCATTTTTTTAAAAACTAATCATTCTAAGCTGGTCAAACTTCTAGAACCTATTGATAATACATAAGTAAAAAAGACTAAATAAGGTTAATGACTAATTTTAATTAGGGTAGTGATTAGAGGGTTGCTTGCGATCACTTTTTCGCTGAAAAAATGGGGACGCACATTCTATTCATTATAAGTCACTAGTGGTGTCATGGTGCCGGAACGCACCGGAACGCCGTTCCGGCACCGGTTAAGAAAATAAAAAAAAAAATAAATAGAGAATTTAGGTCTTGTAAACAAAAATTAGCAGTACGTTCCGGCACTGCTAATTTTGCCATTACACCACTGTAAGTCACTAGGTAAATTTTTAGCTAGGGACTTTTTTTATTTCTTGTGATAGATATTTTTAAGTGCTTTAAATTAGGTTGAACAAGTTTTCCTCGAAAAATACATAGTTTTCCCGTCTTTTGACGAACTACAATATTTAGCATTTAACGAAGAAGAGCCAACATATAATAAAGTATAGCTCGATTACTATTGGTCCTAAAGGAAATTAAAAAAATTGGTTTTGTTTATTTTTTGAAAAGGTAAATTTTTATTAAGGCTATCGGTACATAATTCGCAAATATTTTACGGCTATCCCTAATTCTCCTGTCTTTACACGGCAAATTACGTGTAGTAAAATTCATACTGGTATGGATATGTAAACATTACTAGAATGTCATTCTATTTGAAAATGTCATCATTAACTTAAAGAGATGGCTTTTGAATGTTCTTGGATAACTGTTTATTTGTATAATTGCAAATTATTAATTCAGTTAATAAATGTGATAATTTTTTCACTAACTATGTATTCAGTGATTGTAATAATGTATATGTACAAAAAAAACTAATACTCAATAGAGAAAAGAAGAGAAAAAGTGTTAAAGTGATTTTTTAATAATATAGATATTGTTACTGTGGAACACTTACAATTTTGAACATCTTTAGCAACAAAATACTTGGATTTGGATTACAGAATATATTATTCTGATGTATTCTGTGCTTGATAATAAACAATAAATAACTTTTTATTAAGTTCACGTCTTAAATCAATTATTTATCAAATACACTATATATTAATATTATTTAATCAATAACTCAAAATATTCCCCATGCGATGTCAAATATTTAAAATTGTCACTGCATGATTGTCACTGTCTGACTGACATTATATTCCACTGAGTGCGTTGTAAGACAAAGATAGATTTGGAAAATATTACCACGGACATAGTGTTAATTTTTTTCGAATTCTGAAAAAACCAATAAAAATTTTTAAAAAATTTAAACGCAAAATGAAAGACTAAATTATTACCGAGGGCCGAAAGTCCCTTAGAATAAATAAAAAGTTTATTTTGAATGAGATATTTGAAATTAAAAATCACACTACATTTTCTCTTAGTTTTTCACCCCTGTAACTTATTACAATAAACATTATAGAAGTTCTCAGGGACTTTCGGCCCTCGCTAATAACGTAATCTTTCATTCTGCGTTTAAATTTTTCAAAAATATTTATTAGTTTTCTTAGGATTCGAAAAAAATGAATCCCCGTTTGAATAGCATTGCAGCCGAAGATACGTACCCATCCTCTTAAGTTAAGTTGTTTTGATAAAACGAAAACTTTTCGAGTTAGGTACTAGCAGAAAACTTATAAAAACATTGATTTTTTCTGAAGCTATTTCGTTGTGGCATTTTTATAATTAAGTATTTTCTATGGAAAATAAGCCACAATTTTACTAAAAAATGAATTTATTAACGTTTCGAAGCCCAAATCGGGTTTTCTTTGTCAAAATACAAAATACTATTAAGACAAAATATTTATTTTTTTATTTATTTTAATAGTATTTTGTATTTTGACAACGAAACCCGATTTGGGCTTCGAAACGTTAATAAATTCATTTTTTAGTAAAATTGTGGCTTATTTCCCATAGAAAATACTTCATTGATTTTTTCGATATACAGGGTGTTTCATTAATAATTGTCCATATAGTAACTGGAGAAACCTTAGCACAAAATACGAAGATTTAAGCTTAAACACTTAAATAAAATGTTGTTTCTTACTGAGTTACAGGGTGTTTTATCTAAAAATGTAAAAATTATTTTTGCTCAGTATTTTAAAACCATTCGACGTATCCTTTTCATACTTGGCAGGAAGTATAGGTACTGTACAAACTACTAAATTATGTTAAACAAACGTTTCTGTCTATTACCAGAGGCGTACGACGGGGGAAAGTGAATGGTTGACCCTTTCCAAATTCTACGCCACTGGCGGAATTGCTATTTTAGTTCAATTTTTGGATTCTCCAATACTTTCTATGAAAATAATACACTCTTCATTCGTAACGATAAAGTAATTAGTTTTCGAGATCTTTGAAGTTAAAAATGAAACGACACGGTTATTTTGATTAATGTATTGTGTCGCTTCATTTTTAATTTCAAATATCTGGGAAACTAATCATTTTATCGTTACGAATGAGGAGTATATTATTTACATAAGAAGTATTGAAAAACCAAAAAAATACACTAAAATAGCAATTTCGTCAGTGACGTAGAATTTGGGAAGGGTCAAGCAGCCACTATCCCCTGTCGTACGCCTCTGGTAGTAGCTAGAAACGTTTATTTATCTTAATTTAGTAGGGTGTACAGTATCTACACTTTCTGCCAAGTATCATAAGGATACGCCAAATAGTTTTAAAGTACTGGGTACAAATAATTTTTAAATTTTAATCATATTATGAATCATATCATAAATTAATCAAAATAACTGTGCCGTTTCATATTTAACTTCAAATATCTCGAAAACTAATGACTTTATCGTTACCAATGAGGAGTATATTATTTACGTAGAAAGGATTGGAGAATCTAAAAATGACACTAAAATAGGAATTCCTCCAGTAGCGTAGAATTTGGGAAGGGTCAACCATTCACTATTCCCTGTCGTATGCCTCTGGTAGTAGCTAGAAACGTTGTTTATCATAATTTGGTAGAGTGTACAGTAGTCGCACTTTATGCCAAGTATGAAAAGGATACGTCGAATAGGTTTAAAATGCAGAGCAAAAATAGTTTTTTAATTTTTAGATAAAACACCCTGTAACTCAGTAAGGAACCACATTTTATTTAAGTGTTTTAGGTTAAATCTTCGTATTTTGTGCTAAGGTTTCTCCTGTTACTATATGGACAATTATTAATGAAACACCCTGTATAACTAACACTTTCGATAGCGAATAAATCGAAAACTATCAATTTTATCAAAAAAATGTATAGAAAATTTTTTGCTTAGAATGAACGTTTTTACCAACTGTTGTGATTAAAGTATAACAAAAAATTTCCACCCCAGAGATAGGGTGGCAACCACCCCCATGGTGGTTCGCGCCTCTCGGCATGATATAGATTTTGATCCTTGGAATATCCACTACTTATTCTTAAATTTTCTTAAATCGGTTTATTCTGTAAAAATTGCGAGGTTTTGTCCTATTTTAAGCTTCATTACTTGGACTACATATTAAGATTAAATTCGATTCGCGACCACCACCATCGGCTAACCGAGGTTTCTGCTTTTTAGCGTCTTCAGAGCCGTCTGTGGTGTATCCCAAAACGAACTGGATCCAGTTGTCGAACTATACATAGTAATACAATATTAAATGCGTACGGACGCGTTAGCGACATTTATCTAGAGACAGAGAAAATTCTCTATAAGTCGGAGTGCAGAATCCTTGGTAACTATCTGTTGCCTGAGCTTTTTACAAATTTAAAAAGATAAAGGCTGATCAATAACATACATGGAAGAGTCTACAATACACGTCCATCACCTGCCCGCTTACCTAGATAAAATTGATGATGAGAATAGTGGAAGTGAGGGGTGTAAAATCAAAGCCCGCAATCTCAACTTTTCTTGTTTTGAGTTAGGAACGCCATCTGTTGCGTTTTTTTATTATCTGGTAGATAAAACTATTTTTAAGAACCCAAAGCGGTCTTAACTGTATAAAATCGCAGTCAAAAATTCATACTGGGATCAAAAGCGGCAATCTCCATAGCTGAGTGCGTACCAAACACGGCAATCTCCGCTGCGGCCAATAAGAGTCACGTAGCGCTCGCATGTGATTAACTGTGAATGTGGTGAACTCCTATCCTAAAGTACAGTCTCCTATCGGAGGTTGGCTACCATCACAGCAATTTTAAGTTTGTTGGCTGCAGCTCTGAACAATTTTATTGAACTGCACCCGTACCACTCCCTTAAATTTCGCAACCATGAAATCCTCCTACGTCCCACATTTCTCTTTACCGAGATTTTTCCTTGGATTATAAGCCTTAGCAGCGAGTACTTTCCCCTCTCCTTATGTGGCCTAGATATTCCAGTTTTCTCGTTTGTATTGTTTTTATGACTTCCCATTCCTTCCCCATCTTCAGCAAAACATCTTGATTTGTTACTCTATCTGTCCATGGTATTTTCCACATTCACCTGTAGCACCACATCTGGAATGTCTCAATGTTTTTGATGTTTATCTTTTTCAGTGTCCAAGCTTCCATACCGTACAACAGTACGGAGAAAACGTAGCAACTTAACATTCTCGTTCTTAATTTCAAATTTATGTACCGGCAGCATAGGACCTTTTTCATTTTGATAAATTATTGTCTCGATATTTCTATTCGCCTCTTAATTTCTCTGGTCTGGTCATTAGTATCAGTGAACCAAACCCCTAAATTATAATACTGTTCAATATCAAAATATATTTTTCTTCACTAAGTAGCCGGCACAATGATGTTTTATTAGTTTCAAAACTGGCAATATCCTTATAGATCATTTTCATATCCGTCAATCTCCAAGCATTGCAAACAAAAACGGCAATCTCCAAACTAAAATATTAAAAAAAAAAAAGAAAAAGAAATAATTTCTTAATCCCCTCTTTCTGGACATCCGATCACAAACCAAATTTTATATGATTATTTATCAGTTTTATTGTTTTAATTTCATTTTGTTAGTTTCTACAGTTTTTCGCGGTTTCCCAAAATTATGGAAATGGGAGATTGCCGACTTTGATTTTACACCCCTCAAGTTCTCGAGATGTGTCTTTAGAGAACATCCTGGAAATATTACGTAGGCAGACTCACGAACTAACAAGTCTTGCCAAGTAGTCCTGTCGCCAGGGGGGGTACAACGGCCTCGTTAATTCAGATGGACTTACCCAAGTTTTTTTTATGTATTTTGACCCGTAGAACACGAATTTTTTGGGTAACAGTTGATCCGGATGTCGATAAGATTGTTATAGACCAAGAACTTGAGGAATCAAATAACAGCGATTTTTGGCAAAACAAAACAATATTTTGTATTTTTTGGGTCATTTTAAGCAAAAAATATTTCTACAAGTTTTTTAGTAGGATGCACAGTTTTCGAGATAAACGCGGTTGAACTTTCAAAAAATCGAAAAACTGCAATTTTTAAACCCGAATAACTTTTGATTAAAAAATAAAATAGCAATTCTGCTTAGCGCCTTTGAAAGTTCAAGTCAAATTATGTCGGTTTTGATTATTTGCATTGCTAAAAATTTATTGTGTTATTGTTAAACAAAGCTACAAACAACTAGTGCGTGAGTGATGTTTCTATGATTTCTCATTTAAAATCGAACGAGTAGGTAGAATAGGTACTAGTGCAATCAAGACTATTTCTACGTTACATGCGTTAAAACACATGTAAAAGCACGGGAAACCCTACGTGTTTATAGCTTTGTTAAACAATAAAAAAATAAATTTTTACCAATGGAAATAATCAAAACCGATATAATTTGACTTAAACTTTTAAATGCGGTAAGCAGACTTGCTATTTTATTTTTTAATCAAAAGTTATTCGGGTTCAAAAATTGCAATTTTTCGATTTTTTTAAAGTTCAACCGCGTTTATCTCGAAAACTGTGCATCCTACGAAAAAACTTGTAGAAATATTTTTTACTTAAAATGGCCCAAAAAATACAAAATAGTGTTTTGTTTTGCCAAAAATCGCTGTTATGTGATTCCTCAAGTTCTTTGTCTATAACAATCTTATCGACATCCGGATCAACTGTTACCCAAAAAATTCGTGTTCTACGGGTCAAAATACATAAAAAAAACTTGAGTAAGTCCATCTGAATTAACGAGGCCGTTGTACCCCCCCTGGCGACAGGACTAAAGGGTTTCAAAAGAAACACAACTGAATAACGAACTAAAGGTACAAAAACGCAACGTGATGATAGAAACAAAGTACCAGCTTATGCAAAATATCATACAGGGAAAGATTTTACGAAAGCGTATCATTAGAATGCCATGAATATCATGGCTTCGCAATTTAAGTTACTCATCTAACCAGCTTTTTAAAGCAGCTATAAATAAAATACAAATAGTCATGACATGACGATAACCTCCAACCTTCTACATTGATTCTCCTACAAGGATTACAAAAACTTCATTTACCATAATTGATTATATTGTCTCAGATTTCTCACCCCGTGATGTCTGCTCTACAACTGTTAATGCGGGACTATCTGATCATGAAGCGGTTTATACGAAGTTTAACATCTTTAGCAAGCACTCTTCGAAAACTCGACGTTTAGGCAGGATTTTTTCCGCTCGGAATTTTCGTAAATTCCAAAATTTATGCTTAACCTCTGAGTGGCCCTTTCCTTCTATGAACGTCGATAATAATTTCAGTGACTTTTTGAATAAGCTTGTCTGTATCTTCAATAAAGCATTTCCTTTAATCACAATTAAGCCAAAACATCACAAACCCTGGACTACCAAAGGTGTCCGCATATCAGCCAAAAATATGCGTTCACTACTGTATATCAAGAAATTTACTACCAACGTCTCTGTTACTGAATATATCACCAAGTACAGGGCGATCTATTTAAAACTTATAAAATCAGCTAAAAAATTGTACTATCAAAATCGTCTGAGAAGCTCTAAAAGTGTTGCAAAAGAAACTTGGTCCATAATAAACGATCTTCGTAATAAAACTCACACAGCTCAAACATTTTCCCTTCCAGACCCAGAAAATCTAAATGAATACTTTGTTAATGTGAGTAAAAATATAACATCAACTATTGTGTCACAACAAGATCCCATTTCCTATCTCCCTAATTCAGGAAAGGTCTCGAATTCATTCTTTATAAGACCGGTTGATAAATCTGAACTGATTCAGACAATCAATAATATCAAAAGCAAATCTTCGTGTAGTACCGATGGATTATCCATAAAAATTTTCTCAAATCTCCCAGACAGTGTGTTGGGAGTCCTCATCTCTCTAATTAATGATTCTTTTGAGAAAGGTAAATTTCCAGAGTGCCTAAAGACGGCCATCATTATTCCTCTTCATAAGGGTGGTGAAAAATCAAATGCCTGCAATTATAGACCTATTGCATTACTACCGGTACTCTCCAAAATTATTGAGAGACTCATAAAAGCCCGACTTATGTCCTTTCTCGTTGATAACAATATTTTATCACAAAATCAGTTCGGCTTTTTAAATAATAAATGTACCACAGATGCCATGTTTTCTGTACTACATGAGGTTTATCAAGCATTAAACAATAATCTGCACACTGCCACTGTTTTTTGTGATTATGCCAAAGCTTTTGATTGTGTGAATCACGACATTTTGATAAAAAAACTAGATTTCTACGGAATTCGAGGTATTTCTTCGAACTGGTTTCAATCTTACTTGGATAATAGGAAACAACTGGTTAGAGCAAATGATACAGACTCTAGTCTCAAAAATGTTGTATGTGGGGTACCACAAGGTTCAGTATTGGGTCCTCTACTTTTCCTTATCTTTATTAATGACATCACTAGCTTAAAAATCGATGGCAAAGTTTTTCTTTTTGCTGATGATACCAGTATCACTTGGAGCAACTCAAATATCGCAACTCTTCATGCTACTATAACTTCTGATCTACTTACAATAAAATCTTGGTCCGATTCAAATTTACTCTCTTTTAATGTAGATAAAACAGTAGCATTGTCCTATAAAGGAGCTCTTCAACCCTTAACTCTTCATAACAGCCAGATCAGTATCGTTGATTCTGTAAAGTTTGTTGTATTGATGTGTTAAGCAAGAAACTATCCTCAGCTTGCTTTGCAATAAGATCTGTTTCAAAGGAAATGAATTTAGCCTCTTCCAAAATAACATATTTTTCTTTGTTCGAGTCACACCTTCGATATGGTCTCCCTTTTTGGGGTTCTGGTACGGCTGCCCAATCTGATGTTATTTTTAAATTACAAAAAAGAGCAATAAGATATCTGTTTGGCCTCAGAAGAACAACACATTGCAGAAGCTACTTCAAAGATCACAGGATTCTAACACTACCTTCTTTATATATTTTAGAAACTGTTTGCTTAATTCGTAAACATCTACATGTCTTTCCAGCAAGACCTAGACATGACTATTCCACCAGAAATTCTACCTTTGACATCTATTTACCGATCCCGTCCAGTGAGTTAGTAAAGAAATCTATATTATATTCTGCGAAAAAACTTTACAACCATCTCCCTCTACAACTTAAATCTGCAACATCTTTCTCCAAGTTCCGTAAAATGACTAAAGCCTATTTATCTGAAAGACCATATTATTCAACAGCAGAGTTTCTTAACCAATAACTAAGAAAGTACAGTATTCTTATTTATAAGTATAATCTTAATCTATATTTGAGTGTCATATGCAGCAGCTTAACTTAACTTATTAAATTTCTTAAGGTAGATTATGCAATTTGCAAATTTTTTTTTTTTAAATTTTGCAATAGGTTGTTACTGTTTTTTTTGTTTATCTTCATTATTTTTATTTATGTAGACGATTTATATCATTTTAGTAAATTGTATTTGTTATTTGTTATTGTTCTTATTTTTATGATTCTTGTAAGCTTTGTCTATAAAATTGTTAAATTTTTCATGACAATAAAGCATATTTCTATTCTATTCTATAACCTCCAAAACGGCACCTTAAGAAGAAGATCTTCCTTATAATTCAAACGAGACACGTTTATTTCTGACCAAATGTTTGAATCCCCATGAATGAGCCATCTTGAATAATATTTAGAATTTGAAAATCCACAAGGAAAAATTTTTCCTGTAGTTGGCTGTATACCATGTAATAAAAAACAATAATAGTATATTATGCAACGAGCATTTAATGATGGTCATTATGAAGCGAGTATGAGGGTCACGAAACGAGCCGTATGCGGCGAGTTTCGTATAGAGTACGAGCTTCATAATGATAATTAAATGTAAGTTGTATACACTATTTTTTCTATGATCATTCACAACAAAAAATATATTCAAATTTATTAATTTTGTAACACAAATAAATTCAGTAGTTTGACGGTTTGTTTACATATTGAGAACTGTCAGAGCGTATGTATTTGACTCGCCATTGGTCACTGCGCGTGTACCACCTTTATCGCGAATGCCATATGGCGATTCTATTGGTTATAAATCTTCATTATGATACAGATTTTCATTAAGATACAGATTTTTAACCAATATAATCGCGATATGGCATTCGCGATAAATGTGGTACATGCGCAGTGACCAATGGCGAGTCAAATACATACGCTTTGACAGTTCTCAATATGTAAACAAACCGTCAAACTGACAAACTACTGAATTTATTTGTGTTATAAAATTAATAAATTTGAATATATTTTTTGTTGTGAATGATCATAGAAAAAATAGTGTATACAACTTGCATTTAATTACCATTATAAAGCTCGTACTGTATGCGAAACTCACCACATACGGCTCGTTTCGTAACCCTCATACTCGCTTTATAATGACCGTCATTAAATGCTCGTTCCATAATATACTATTATAAAAGATATATATATATATATATATATATATATATATATATATTTAAAATCCATAAGAAGGGACTAGTTTTCGATTGGTTGACCAATCATCATCAGTGCTTACGTGAAGTTTACATGCTAACCACCAAGATATAGTTTTACAAAAATATGAGGATCAAAGCCCTTTACAAGTAATCCGTCAAGGAAATATCGGTTATAAATGCTTTCTTAAGCATGGATGTTTAAAATATTTCATTAATACGCCCCAGGTAACATCTGACCTATGGTTTGACTTGTTCACATGGTGACAGTATGGCAGCAATTGACTGTCACTTGCTGCCATACTGTCATAGCTCAGATGTTACCTGGGGCGTATTAATGAAATATTTTAAACATATATGCTTCAGATAGCATTTGTAACCGATGTTTCCTTGACGGATTACTTGTAAAGGGCTTTGACCCACATATTTTTGTAAAACTATATCTTGGTGGTTAGCATGTAAACTTCACGTAAGCACTGATGGTGATTGGTCAACCAATCAAAAACTAGTTCTGTGAAGTAGCCCTTTTTAGGGATTTTAAATATATACCTTTTATAAAGGATTTTATTTTTTTGTATTTAGAATTTAAGTAGTCTTTGAATAAACAAAATGAATTTTGTAGATTTCCAGGAGAAACAGTGTATCAATTAGATTCGATTGGACGTCAAAATTGGAGGACCAACTTAGTGTACCCCGTATTTCAAAGCTCTGGTCCAAGATCCCCCGACAATGCTACTGGATCAGCACCAAGTAAGTCTCACTTTTTCGAACTGTACTGTTCCAGGTATTATTGCTACATAATATAGTTTCTATTAACGTATTATTGAAGTAAAAAGTTCTGTTGTATATTGGTCTATAAGTTTATTAAATTTTTAAAAAATTATCCTAAAGGTTATGGAACGTTACAGAACGTTTTCGGCCAAATCTGACCTTCTTGAGTGTGAAACTTAGAAATATGTAAACCACTAAATTTTAAAGCAAAGGGTAAAATCTTAACGGTTAAAATATTTGAAAATATGGTTACTTGCGTTCAGTGTAGTTAAATTTGTCCTAGTAGTTCTATTGTCCTTATTTGTCTAAAATATAACCTACCAGACGCTTCCGTAAATTAGTTTCCAAGTTTATTTAAATTTTTATTCTTTACTTTTTTTAATTTAATTTTTTGACTTATTTTTCTTCTTATTCAGTTACCATTATAGGCGAGCGGCCGCAACCCCTAAAATTACGTTATACCGACCACGAAAATTAACTTTAAGGTGAATTCCCAATTTTAGTCATTCTTTATGTTTTCGAGGTCGCTGAATCTGAATATGAAGTTTATTTTTTCTAGAATTGGCGGAACACGTTCAAAAATCAAATTTTATGCAAAAATTGGAAAAATAAATTTTGATGGTTTTTCAATTTTATCTCGTTTTATCTTTGGTCACTGTAAATTTTTCCTATTGAATATTTTACTGTGTCATCCTTGAAGTATTTAGATAATAAAGAGATTTGTACAAAATGTTTAAACAAATTAAAAAGGCAGTTGTTAATTTTTAAACATTTTGTCGTCAGATTTCGTTAGTTCCATGTTTACTTAAAAAAGTTGAGTGATAAACTTTTTAATTTATAATTTTAATGAACACAGCAATAAAATATAATTCTTGAAGAAGTTTTCTGGAAAATTTTAATTTAAAATATGTAATAGAAAAAAAGTTATATGACTTTATAGACGAGCGGGACACCCCAAAAAATGCCTATTTCTCGAGATACTGACCACGGTGTGGTGAATGGCTAATTTTGTTCATATTTTATGTTTTTGATGGTGATGAAAACCAAAATTAGGTTTATTTTGAATTTTACGTGGGGGAACCGTGTCAGAATCGCAATTTTACCCTAAACATCTTCTCTTCTTTCTCGAAACTCCTTATGCTCCTTAGGCGCGTCGGAGGTTTTATTCATCTTCTATCCCTCTCTTCCATTTCTTGCGGTCCTTTGCTAACTCTTTCATTTGTTGATGTGTTTTTCCTTTTCCCTGTCCAATTTCTATAATCTGATCGATCCATCTCTTCCTTGGCCTCCCTTTCCTTCTTTTACCATATCTTTTCGATTCCATCACCTGCTTTGGTAGCCTTCCCTGGTCCATTCTGTTAATGTGTCCATACCATTTTAATTTTATTTTTTGTATCTTGGTTATTATCGATTCCTGTTTCAGTCTTTGTCTAATATCTTTATTTCTTATTCTGTCCAATTTCGTTTTTCCTGCTATTTTTCTTAGCTGCTTCATCTCCGCTGCGTTTATTGTACTGTCTATTTTTGCATTGTTTACCCATGTCTCACTTGCATATATTAAAGTTGGCACAGAGATTGCGTTGTATACCTTCAGTTTTATTTCTTTATCTATTTCTTCCTTTCCAAATATTGTTTTATTTAGTGCATAGTAGATCTTATTTGCTTATTTCGCTCTGTATGAGATTTCTTGATCTATCTTTCCATCCTCTGATATTATTACTCCAAGGTATTCAAACGTCGAGACTGTTTCTATTATTTCGTTTTTGCACCTAAATATCGTTTGGTTTATTTCTTCTTTTTCTTTACATTTACCTCCATTTTCAAATTTTCTATTTCCTCCACCCATATATTGATTAGATTTTGCATTTTCTCTTTATTGTCTGCTATTATTACTAAGTCATCTGCATATAGTAATCCCTCCATTCTCACTGGTACTAAATTCCTGTACCCTATTATTGACTGTAATTGCCTTGACCTTCTTCTAGCGCTCTTCATTACTCTATCCATTACTAATATAAACAAAACTGGGATGAGACTGTCCCCCTGTTTTGTTCCTCTCCTTAGGTTTATTTTTGGCGATCTGTTTCCATTTATTTGTACTTTAGCAAGTACGTTTCTATACGTACTTTTTACCACGCTTACTATCTTTTGCGAGATTTGCAGATCTTCCATTACTGACCATATTACTTCTCTATTTATAGAATCAAAAGCAGCTTTAATATCAATAAACCTTATATATAAGTCTTCTCCTATTTCGTTTTTCCTTTCAATTATATTTCTCAGTATATATATATTATCTGTTGTTTCTCTTTCCTTCCTAAAAGCCGCTTGTTTTTCTTCTAGTTTTCCTTCCAGTTTTTTCCTGAGCTTCCTTTCTATTATCCCGGTGTAGACTTTATATGCCACTGATAATAAGCATATAGCCCTATAGTTATCACATTCCGCTTCATCTCCTTTCTTGTGTATTGGTATCAATAAATTTTCTTCCCAGTCTTCCGGTATCTTTTCTGTTCTCCATGCTTCCCTCATTATTTCCAGCAGCCAAAGCTTGCCTCGTTCTCCCACGTACTTCATCATCTCCGGATCTATGTCATCGGCACCTCCCGCTTTTCCAATCTTTATTCTTGCCAATCCTTCTTCAATATCTTTGATATGAATTTCGTCTACTCGATTGTCTCTATCCACTTCTCTTGCCTGCTGTCCTCTCTCCTCATCTTGTTGGTTACTTGCCTCGAATTTTTCTTTATAGTGCTTATTCCATATGGTTAGTATGTCTTGTATGTTTGATTTCAATTCATTTCGCTCATTTCTAATTCCTCTTATTTGTTTCCTTTTTGTTCCTTCCATGCTTCTTATTTTATTCCAAAACTGTTTATTGTTATTCCCAAAACCTTCGTTCAATTTTTCACCGAATTCCTTCCAGCTCTTCTTCTTCGCATCTTTTACTAGTTCTTTCACTATATTTCTCTGTCTTCTGTATTCGTCTCTGTCTTGCTCTTCATTTGTGTTTATGTATCGCTTCCACATTTCTTTCTTCCTTTTTACAGCTTGTTTTATCTCCTTATTCCACCATCCAGTTCTTTTATTATTCTTACCATTCTTTCTTGTTCCACATACTTGTTTCGCAGTGTTCCATAACGTGTCTCTCAATTTTTTCCATCTCTCTTCCATATTCCATATTTTCTCATTGTTTTCATACTGTTCCAGTATTTTATCTGTCTCTCTTTGGTATAACTTCCTCATTTCCATATTTTTTATCTTATATATTGCTATTCTTGTATATTGAGGACTCTCTATTATTTCCATTAGTTTCATGTTTATCTCTGCTGTCACTAGTCTGTGTTGGGTACCGAGTTCGGCTTCGTTCTATGTTTTTATATTCTCTATCGTTAGTTCTGCGTCTCGAGGATATACTATGTAGTCAATTATGCTTCTCGCATTTCTTTCTTCTGCTACGTATGTATATTTTTCGTTTCTCGGTCGATACCAGAGAGAGTTACCTATTAATAAGTAATTTATGTGGCAGAAACTTATCATTCTTCTACCATTTCTATTTATCGTCTCTTCTCCATACCTTCCCAAGCAGCCTAATGCCATATTTTCATCATTTCCTATTCGTGCATTCCAGTCTCCTAGTAAAATGATGTTTTTGCTTTCCTCTTGTATCTCATCAATAAGTTTCTGTATCTCATCATAGAATAGTTCTATTTTTTCCTGCTCTGTTCCTAAACCCTAAACCCTAAACATAAAAAGAATAAAATCACGTTTTTTTTTACGTTTAACTTGCTACCATTTTGTTCCATTTAAATACTTTTTTCTAAAAAATTTTATGGTACATATTTCTCACCTTTCTGAAGACAATGGGACTTGTTTCAATATTTCTGTCTTAATATAATACAAGTTTTGAATTGTTTAATCGCAAAATTGCAAAGTTTATTCGCAAAAGTTGAGTGACAAAATTTGAAATTTAGCTTTTTAATCAAGTTTATGTTAAAACATAGAGTACATAGAACAAAATGTTGTATAGAAAAAAAAATTGTGCAACTTTTAATTTTATGAAAAACGTGATTTATTTTTTTTTATTTTTAGGGTAAAATTGCGATTTTGACATTGTTCCTCCATCTAAATTTCAAAATATACCTCATTTTGGTTTTCAGCACCATCAAAAACATAAAGTAAAACCAAAATTAGCCCTTTATCACACCGTGGTCAATATCTCAAGAAATAACCGTTTTTTTTTTGCAGGAGTGCCACTCGTATATAAAGTCACATAACTTTTTTTCTATTGCCTATTTTGACTTGAAATTTTCCAGAAAACTTCTCCATGACATGTTTTATTGCTGTGTTCATTAAAATTTTAAATTAAAAAGTTTGTCACACAACTTTTTTAAGTAAACATGAAACTAACGATAACTGACGACAAAACGTTTAAAAATTAACTTCTCTTTTAATTTGTTTAAACATCTTGGACAAATCTCATTGTTATCAAAATTCTTCAAAGATGATCCAGTAAAATTTTCAGAAGAAAATATTTACAGCGACGAAAGATACAGCGAGGTAAATATGAAAAATCATCAAAATTGATTTTTCGCATTTTTCCATAAAATTTGATTTTTGCACATGTTCCAGCAATTCTAGATAAAAATAAACTTCATATTCGGATTCAGCGACCTCGAAAACATGAAGAATGTACAAAATTTGCCATTCACCTATCATGGTCGCTTTTTCGATTTATAAGCCTCAAATTAGGCGGAATGGGACGTTTCGGCGTCGCCGTTTCGGCGTGGCCATTTCGGCGTGGCCGTTTGGGCGTAGAGCCGTTTCGGCGTAGGCCGTTTCGGCGTAGGCCGTTTCGGCGTAGGCCGTTTCGGCGTCGGCCATTTCGGCGCCTGCCGGTTCGGCGCCCGCCGATTCGGCGCCCGCCGATTCGGCGCCGGCTGATTCGGCGACAGATACTTTGGCAAAGTGAGAGAGAAAAAAAATAGTTGTTAATGTATGATAGTCTGAAATTTTCTTTAACAAAAAATGTAGAGTCAGGAGAACAATTTTCGACATTTTAATTTTAGAAGATGTAAAATAATACCCGAAAGTTAGGTTTGGACCGAAGGGTTAGGTCTTCCTCCTTTGAAAATTGTACTGTATAATATATAATATATACAATATATTAATTTTTTAATTAATTATGTGCAATTAAATAGCTTACATTTACAAAAGTTGGAAAAAATAACATTTAATATATTTTTTTAGTGTGGTATAGATATAAATCAAGAGCCTCTTAAATTTCTAAAAAAGTAACGTAGGTATAATCTAATGTCTTACTAATAGACTCCAATGTAGGTATTTAGTCAACTAAAATAAAATCTCTGACGCCGAAATGGCCGACGCCGAAACGGCCTACGCCGAAACGGCTCTACGCCCAAACGGCCACGCCGAAATGGCCACGCCGAAACGGCGACGCCGAAATGTCCTAGACCCCAAATTAGGGGTGTGCCGCTCGCCTATATTATGGATAGGTATTTAGTCTATGTTGTGAGGCCGCTTCCGCATGAAAAAATTTCTGATTAGGTTTCTTTGCCGATTCCTGTTCAAAAATGTCCCCTTTAAACAAATTAGGTTTATTTCCATCCCATTCTTTGTATATTCCTGTTCCAGTTTCCTCATCATAAAACTGAGGTCATCTTGGTCTTGTGCGATCAATATTTGGTCGTGAGCAAAACTTAGGGTATATAGGTATTCATTCCTTACTGGTATAATACCCATTCCTTCGTAGTTTATTTTCCATGGTTTCAGGGTCTTTTCCAGGAATATTTTGAACAGGGTAGTAGATGTGGAGCAGCCCTGTAGTGGTCCCTTTGTCGTCATAAATGGACTGCATATTGTATTGCTTATTTTGATAGCTACTGTGTTATTTTTGTAGAGTACTTTTACTGCTTTTATTAAATCTTCGTGGGATTTCGATGTCTTCCATTGCTTCCCATAGCTTGGTTCTAGGTATCGAGTCATACGCCTTCTTAAGATCTACAAATGCCAGATGGACGGATCTATTTTTGGCCATTGGTTTTTCTATTAGTTGTTAGACCGTGTAAATGTGATCCAAGCATGCTTTCCCCGCTGTGAATCCTGCCTGGTCTTCTCCGATTTTATTCTGTATAATATATATTTCTAATTTTTTCTTTATGGTCTTTCCATACAGTCTGCCTATAGATGATATTATGCCGATTCCTCGATAGTTTTTTCTATTTCCTTTCTTATATATATTGATGTCATATATGCTTGAGTCCATTCTGCCGGTAAGTCTTCTCCATTCAGTACTCTCTCAAAGAAGGAGAGGCTCTAGTAACAACAACAAGGCTCTAGTAACAACGGAGAATACAGAAATAAAACAACTGGAAATAGACGAAGGTAAACAAATGAGGGAGTAGAAATATATGCCGACGGATCAGAAGATGGAGAAATAAGGAAGAGAATAACGCAGGCAAACAGAGCTTATTTTGCCCTCTCCCATATATTTCGGTCAAAAAGTGTCCACCGAAATACAAAGATGAGAATCTATAAAACCTTAATTCGACCAATAACATGCTATGGCAGTGAAGTCTCGGAATGGGACGTTTCGGCGTCGCCGTTTCGGCGTGGCCATTTCGGCGTGGCCGTTTGGGCGTAGAGCCGTTTCGGCGTCGGCCATTTCGGCGTCAGAAATTTTATTTTAGTTGACTAAATACCTACATTGAGGTTTATTGGTCAGGCAATTTTTTGGAAAAAAATCTTTTAATATAGTTATTTAAATACATTGGAGTTCATTGGTCACACAATTTTAACATTAATGGTCAAGTAGAAAAATAAACTAAATATATTTCTTTTATAAACATTTTGTTATATTTTATTCTGCAAATACCTATATTGGATTTTTTATTAATGCATATTAATAATAATTGCTGTTCTCTTAATTGTCCCAGAGCTAATTAGATGATAACTGACATTTTTCAACTTTAATTAGACATACATTATATGGTATATAGACGGAGAATTTTAATATTGTTAAAATATCTTTTTTAAGCAAAAATATTTGCAGAATGTATATTTTTATAACCCTACATGGGGATGGCCCGTTTCGGCGCCGGCGATTCGGCGCCAGCGATTCGGCGTCGGCGTTTCGGCGCCTGCCGGTTCGGCGCCCGCCGATTCGGCGCCCGCCGATTCGGCGCCGGCTGATTCGGCGACAGATACTTTGGCAAAGTGAGAGAGAAAAAAAATAGTTGTTAATGTATGATAGTCTGAAATTTTCTTTAACAAAAAATGTAGAGTCAGGAGAACAATTTTCGACATTTTAATTTTAGAAGATGTAAAATAATACCCGAAAGTTAGGTTTGGACCGAAGGGTTAGGTCTTCCTCCTTTGAAAATTGTACTGTATAATATATAATATATATAATATATTAATTTTTTAATTAATTATGTGCAATTAAATAGCTTACATTTACAAAAGTTGGAAAAAATAACATTTAATATATTTTTTTAGTGTGGTATAGATATAAATCAAGAGCCTCTTAAATTTCTAAAAAAGTAACGTAGGTATAATCTAATGTCTTACTAATAGACTCCAATGTAGGTATTTAGTCAACTAAAATAAAATCTCTGACGCCGAAATGGCCGACGCCGAAACGGCCTACGCCGAAACGGCTCTACGCCCAAACGGCCACGCCGAAATGGCCACGCCGAAACGGCGACGCCGAAATGTCCTAGACCCGTGAAGTCTGGGTGCTGAAAGAAACATCCAAAAACAAACTCGACACATTCGAAAGTAAAGTACTTAGGAGAATACTAGGACCTGTGAGGGAAAACGGAATCTTCAGAAGTCGATACAACAACGAGCTTTATCAACTTTATAAGGAAACGCCCCTGTCAGACTTCATTAGATTACAAAGATTGCAATGGGCCGGACATGTGATAAGAATGGGAGAGGATAGGCTACCAAAACGAGCACTGAATGCTAGAATGCAAGGAAAGAGACCGGTTGGGAAGCCACGAAAGCGCTGGGAAGACACAGTAAACAGCGACGCACAAGCCCTTTTAGGAGTCCGTGTATGGAGAAGAGCAGCCACAGACAGACAAGGGTGGAGGCAAAAAATAAAGGAGGCCAAGGCTCAATTTGGGCTGTAGTGCCGTAGAAGAAGAAGAAGAAACAAATCAGAGGAACAGATAAGTACAAGTATTTAGGTTTTATAATATCAAACAAAGGAACAACTGAGGAAGATATAAAAAATAGACAAGGGTAAACAAGAGACTGCATACGAAAATTGAACTCGATACTGTGGGATAAGAACATCAGCATAAAAACAAAAAGAAGAATATATAATACCATGACAAGAAGTATCCTCACTTATGGGTATGAAAATTGGACAATAAATAAGAAAACCAAAAATAAAATAAGAGCAATAGAGATGGAATTCCTAAGGAGAAGCTGCAGAGTAACAAGGAGAGATAGAATAAATAACATATAGATTAAGAGAAGAATGGGAGTGAACTCAGACATAATAGACTACATCGAACAGAAGAGATTAACCTGGTACAAACATGTCAGAAAAGCAGACCAAAATCGGTGAATAAACCGAATAACAGAGTGGAGCCCGATTGAAAAAAGGAAGAGAGGCAGACCCCGAAAATCCTTCAGAGATGAAGTGGACGAAGCAATGGAGACAACAAATCTACAGGAATGGAACTGGCAAGACAGAAAGAGCTGGAGAGAACGGTTAAGTGAAGGAATACAGTGAAAACTGTGGAAATCCTTAGTATATAAATAAACAAATTAGAAGTGTACCGGGTGAAATTATTGGACCGAAATTTTTTTGGGCGAAAAATTTGGGCAGAAAACAATTTTTTAAATAAATTGAAAAGATCACCTTTTTTCGCTCCTTAAAATATTTTTTTAGAAGAAGTTTTTAGAAGTGCATGTATATGAAGGAGATGCAAGGTGGACAACATTAATATCTGGGTAAAAAACAAAGGAGTAGAAGGACGGAGATAGACGGTTCTCCAATAGCAAAAAGATCAGTGGGAAAACCGCGAAAACGATGGAATGACAACTTACTGGAGACAACTTAAAAACCAGGCAAAATCATATCTACAGAAAAAAAAAGAAGAAGAAGAACAATAAAATCAAGAACATACAAGCCAATATGTCAATAAAAAACGTTTATATGTGCAAATAGTCATTACAATTGAAGTAAGACAAAATAATTCATTGAACCCACTTAATTTTAATCTCACGTTGGATTAGGTAGTAAATCAATAAATTGAAAATAAAAAGGATACCAAATGGAATATATTTAATCCCATATTGGATTAGGTTGTAAAATATATTAAATACAAAAAATGATATCAAATGGAAAACAAAAAAATAAAGATATACTGCTACAATGACGAAGCAGTCTGATAACAGAGAATGAAGGTGATTTTAAAGAATGCTATATCATTTTTAATAAAGCCAAGAAATTTAACATGATTATTTTTTAATGATTTTAAGTTCCAATCGTGTAGTAAGATTTTTGATCACGTGTTTAATTCTGTCCAATCAGATTAAAATTATATTGGGAATAATAGACTGTAGAAAATTACCGATAGAATTTTTTTAAGTAGATTGTTTTTGTTTAATCGCAACCAGATTCCTAGTTTTGACAACTGTCACATTTAAGAAAATATCCAAAATATACTTTTAGTTCTGCATCTAATGATGGCAAAATCGCTCGATGTATTTTGGTAAGATTATTTCATGAATAAAACTGTATTTAAAAATAAATTAACTAATATTTTATTAATATCTTCATCTAAATATTTGCTAAACCGTGCTTTTCACTTTGACAAGTGGAAAAATGTGTGTCACATGAATTGGGATCAATGTCACTGACTGTTTTTATATAACGACTTGAATTTTATATGTACCTAAGTATTAAAAAATAATCTTACGAATATCACAGGAGAGTAAGAATAAACAAGAAAATAATGTTCAATTTTTTCTCAAATTTGTTGTCATTGGGCAATAGCCACGAGAGCCTTTTCGAAAACCTGTCGCATTATTGTCAATTTATTCTCACTTTCTTGTGATATTAAACCCGATTACTTCATTCATGGGAGATTCTGACCAATAGAAAGCCACAGAAATAAAAATGAAACTGATTATTTCATTCATAGGAGATTCTGACCAATAGAAAGCTACAGAAATAAAAATTAAACTGATAATTTTTGATATTGTCCTTTTCATGAGCATTTTTCAGTGCGTAACAAATGATAGGGAAAAGGGTAAGTCCGTGATAATACACATTTATGACATTTATTTTAATATGACATTTTAGTTAAATCTGACAGTTGTAACACTTTATTTTTAATTTGGAATAAAAACAAATCAAATGTGTTTCTTGCATTTATAAAATGGTATTTTCTTTGATTTGTATAGTCTTATAAATTATACAGATTATATTTGTAATATTATTATTATCTAATTAAAAAAGAATATTTTTTTATTATGGCGCCATCTATCGACAACTAGAATAATCACCGAACTAGAATAATTACCAAAGTAATCACCGACGTGCCTTTTTTCTATCATATACAATTTAATGCGTTAGAAAGAAATCGAACAACTGTGACGCACTGAAAGATGATCATGAGAAAAAGAATAACATCCCGTCGTCAAATATATTACGTCATAGGTTTATTACGTCAGATGCCCTTCGTTGCTACGAAAAAATACATTCAGTGATATTAATGACAATTAATGTTTTAAAAATTATAAAAGTGATGACTTTCAACCGTCAAATATTTATAACAACTGTGTGTTTAATTGTACTAGTTTGTACTTACATAAATAAATTACAATAAAATTTTGGTTTTGAACAGTTTTATTCATGAAATAATTGCAACAAATTGCACTCGATCTCTAAAATTATTATCGAATTTTTGCCCTCGTGACACTTTGACATAATTTCACTCCCCTTCGGGTCGTGAAATTAAAACTGTCAAAGTGTCACTCGGGAAAAATTCGATAATTTTAGAGCTCTTGTGCAATTACTACTGATAATTTTTTATAATATCCCGTCGTCAAATATATTACGTCAGATGCCCTTCGTTGCTACGAAAAAATACAACAATCAGTGACATTAATGGCAATTACTGTTTTAAAAGTTATAAAAGTGATGGCTTTCAACCGTCAAATATTTATAACAACTGTGTGTTTAGCTGTAGTAATTTGTACTTACATAAATAAATTACAATAAAATTTTGGTTTTGAACAGTTTTGTTCATGAAATAATCGCAACAAATTGCACTCGATCTCTAACATTATTATCGAATTGTTTCCCTCGTGCCACTTTGATATAATTTCACTCCCCTTCGGGTCGTGAAATTAAAACTGTCAAAGTGTCACTCGGGAAAAATTAGATAATTTTAGAGCTCTTGTGCAATTACTACAATTTTTGATAATAACCCGTCGTCAAGCATTACGTCAGATGCCCTTCGTTACTATGCAAAAATGAACATTCAGTGGCATTAATGAAAATTAATATTTTACAACTCCTTTATTGGGTTTCCTGACCCGGAAAACTAGTGCCTGTTTAGGGTCCCTTGTCCAGGGTTACGGATGAAGACCACAACGGCAGCCATGGCGGAGAAGGACACCTTTGGTACGGTATGGATGGCGGAAGTGGCAACCCCTTGATTTTAGGGTTTGTATGAGATCAACCAGCACGCAGCGTCTGACCCAGAGTGGGCAACTGCAAATAGCGTCTGTATCCAAAAAATCGGCTAAAATACAAACCAGAAAAGGCAAGGGAAAACCACTCTGGTATATATTTCCAAAGAAAACTACAATGAAAGCACAAACAGAAATGGCCCCTAGTCCCCGGCAGTTCTTAGATGATCAAGGGGTGCGAAGATTCCCCGGGAGGAATAGGAATAATTTAAATATTTTAAATACAAATTTTAAGATTGCAACATGATGAAACGTTTAGGGTTGCAGATATTGGGTTTGAGTGAAGTTAGATGGCCAGGTTCAGGTAAAGTTCAAACCATGAACAAAACTTTCTATTACTCTGGTAATAATGATCCGGCTCATCGTAACGGTTGATAAATATAACAATGCTGTCACAAACTTTATGCCATTTTCGGACCGATGTCTACTTATTCAACTATCCGGAAAGCCAGTAAATATTAACATCATTCAGACTTATGCCCCTACGACAGATAAACCCACGGGAGAGCTAGAAGCGTGGTATTCTGATGTAGAAAAACTTATAAAGATGACCAAAAAACGAGACCTAACATTTATCTCAGGTGACTTTAACGCTAAGTTAGGTAGAGGAAAGGTATCTGGATGGATTGGAGATTTCGGACTTGAAGTGCGGAACGACAGGGGAGAGAAAATGACCGAATTCTGTCAACTACACAACATGTTAGCGACAAATACGTGGTTTAAATTACATCCTCGCAGATTATACACTTGGAATTCACCACAACACAATGAAAACAGAATAATCCGTAACCAAATAGATTACATACTGGTCAACAAAAGATATCACAACGCTATCATCAATGCAAAAACATATCCTGGAGCTGACATCAATTCCGATCATAATCCTGTTGTTGTAAAAGTGCGCGCAAGATGAAAAATAATAAAGAAACAAAAACCTCAACACAAACTAGACCCCCGATTATTTTAAAAAACGACACCATACAACACTCAGTAAATAAAGAATTAAATAAAAATTTAGGAAATATTGACCACCACAGAATTATCGAGTCCGATGACATAAACGTTCTTTGGAAAACTATTAAAGAACAAATAAACAATGCAATAGAAAAAACATCTAAAAGTATCATCCAGAAATAACAAACAGCAAAGGATGACAGATGAGATTTTACAATTAATGGACAAACGAAGAGAATCTAAAGGAAAAGATGACCAGGATGGAGAATACAAAAGACTAAATAGAATAATTCGAAGAAAAATAACCGCAGCAAAAGAGAAGTGGCTGGAAACAAAATGCGTCTAAATAGAAGAACTGAAACAAAGGCACGATTTTTTTAATTGACATAAAAAGGTAAAAGAGTTTACATCAACTACCAAGCGAACAACTTTTCACACCATGCTGAACACGGATGGCTAACTGCTAGAATCAACGGAAGATAAACTGAAAGAGTGGGAAAACTATATTAAAATTATTTTTCATGACATAGGAGAAAAACCAATATTGGAAAATCACAACGAAGGGCCAGAAATTCTGAAATCTGAAATTATAAATGCAATTAACCAACTCAAAACAAATAAAAGCCCAGGTACAGATGGAATATGCCCAGAAACGTTAAAACTAATCAGCGAAGAAAATATCGAAATATTTGTCCTTTTATTCAATCGCATTTATAATACAGGTAAAATACCCCAAGACTGGCTAGAGTCAATATTCATCCCACTACCAAAAAAGCCAAACCCACAACACTGCAATGAGTTCCGTCTATTAAGCCTTATAAGTCATGCAGTAAAAGTCCTGTTAAAAGTCGTACATAATCGTATCTATAGAAAGTGCGAAACAATCATCGGAGACGATCAGTTTGGATTCAGAGCCGGCATGGGAACGAGAGAAGCCCTCTTCAATTTACTAGTTCTCGCGCAAAAATGCTACGACCTACAGAAATATATATTTATATGCTTTATTGACTTCTAAAAAGCATTTGATAGAGTAAGACACGACCTACTATTAGAACGTTTGCAAGAAGTCGGTTTAGATAGAAAAGACATAAATTTACTAAAGAACTTGTAATGGAGCCAAAACGCCAGAGCTAGGATCGAGGGTTCCACATCCGCAGAAGTAGAAATTAGGAGGGGAGTTAGACAGGGATGTATTCTGCCGCCTCTGCTGTTTAATCTTTACTTTGAGTTTATATTTAAAGAGGAACTGGAGGACTCCAAGGATGGAGTCAAGGTGAATGGCGTAAATATCAATAGCATCAGATACGCCGATGATACGGTATTGATTGCGGATTCCGACTTGGGTCTACAACGACTCATCGCCAAGACCAACTCGACCTGTGAGCAGCTTGGTATGAAAATAAACATTAAAAAAACCAAAGTGATGTCAATCCGAAAAAAACAAAACGTACCTCAACTTTGCACAATAAATGGGCGCATTTTAGAACAAGTCAATAGATTTAAGTACTTGGGATGTTGGATCGATAGCAGCCTAAATCCTGATCTAGAAATAAGATCAAGAATAGAACAGGCCAGCAAATTTTTCGAAAAAATCAAAAAACTGCTTTGTGATTCTCGAATAAATCTCGAAATTCGACTACGTTTATCCAAATGCTACGTTTGGTCGACTCTTCTCTATGCAGTTAAGACATGGACCCTTAAAACATCAACCATAAATAAGGTTTAGGCCTTTGAAATGTAGATCTACCGGAGAATTCTCAAAATTTCGTGGACATCGCATACCTCAAACGAAGAAGTGCTGCATAGAATAGGCAAGGCAAGAGAACTTTTCAACGCAGTGAAAGTTAGAAAAACATCATACCTGGGCCAGATACTGAGAAATAATAAGTACCAATATGCTCAACATATAGTGAAAGGAAAGATCGATCGAAAGGAGTGGACTAGGAAGGAAAAGACTATCGTGGCTCAGAAATATCCAACAATGGATAAGGCTAAATTTTGAACAGCTAATAAGAACAGCTGAAGACATTGAAGAGTTTGCAATTGTAGTAGCCAACCTCCATTGAGGAGACGGCACTTTAAGAAGATGAAATGTTTTACAACTTGTCACAGATAAATACCAAGAAACACGCTTAGCAGATATTTAGGTGAAGATATCAATAAAATATGAGTTAAAATGGTCTAAAAGACAGTTTTGTTCATGAAATAATCTCAACGAATTACCCTCGATCTCTAAAATTATTATCGAACTGTTCCCTCGTGCCACTTTGATATAATTTCACTCTCCTTCGGTGCTACGCAAAAATGAACATTCAGTGACATTAATGACAATTAATGTTTTACAACTTGTCAAAGAGAATACCATGAACAGGTTTAGCAAATATTCAGGCGAATATATCAATAAAATATTCGTTAAAGTGATTAAAAAACAGTTTTATTCATGAAATAGTCTTAACGAGTTACCCTCGATTTCTTAAAAATTACCAATTTGTTTTGCCTCGTGACACTTTGACATAATTTCACTTCCCTTCGGGTCATGAGTTTAAAACTGTGAAAGTGACACTCGGGATACAAATTGATAATAGGCCTGGATCCCGCGTATCAAAAAAATGTTGATTAATAGCAAGCTGAAAATTTATTAATAGCTTAACAGTGTCTAGTCGGATAAACTTTGATGTACGGGAACACTGGAACAAGGGAAATTTTAATTGTGGAACAGGTTAAAAATTTGGAACGTCAGACTACGAAATCGTCCCATGTATTTTGTCGGAAAGAACTTCCAATTAATTATTAATTTGTTACCCTTTCATTAAACTCTCATGCAAAAATCAGACTGCTATTTATCACCTGTCACCAGAGTTTAATGAAAGGGTAACAAATCAATTGGAAGTTCTGTCCGACAAAATACATGGGACGTTCTCGAAGTCTGACGTTCCAAATTTTTAACATGTTCCACAATAAAACTTCCCTGTTCCAGTGTTCCCCCACATCAAAGTATGTCCGATGAGACACCGTTAAATTATTAACAAATTTTTAGCTCGCTATTAATCAACTTTTTTTGGTACGCGGGACCTAGCCTACGCTAGAGTTCTCATGTAATTACGCTATTGAAAATTTGGTTTTGAAAACCTTGTCAGAGAACGTATTGAACAATTTAAGGATCAGCTTGCATCAGTGATAAATGCGCACAATGCTACGAATTGCTCGTTTACATTTAATATTACCAAGCAAGAAGTAAAGATATTCTTGAAATAAAAACGTATACCATTTTTATTCAGTTGCAATGCGAAGGCAAAACTGTCTTATTTTTCACTTAGAACAGAGAGCGCAAGCCAGCACTCTAAATCGACGATTTTCGACTCTATTTGGAGTCATCATCAGAGAGGCATAGGCCTGCTGCTCTCTGCCCCAAGTGACCAATCTCCGAGAGCTTATCCCCGCATTGCAACTGACGTCCATGGAGTAGGTGTCTAACGACATCTGATCTACCAGATGTCGTTAGACACCTACTACATGGACGTCAGTTGCAATGCGGGGATAAGCTCTCGGAGATTGGTCACTTGGTGCAGGCCTACGCCTCTCTGATGATGACTCCAAATATAGTCGAAAATCGTAGATTTAGAGTGCTGGCTTGCGCTCTCTGTTCTAAGTGAAAAATAAGACAGTTTTGCCTTCGCATTGCAACTGAATAAAAATGGTATACATTTTTACTACTAGGTCCACTTTCCGTTGGAATTTACCAGCTGAACAGACGGGGTCGTGAATTGTAAGTTTTTTGAATTCCCTCTTGTCTTCTTCGCTTCAGCATCCATCTGGCTTGCAATTTTTAGAAGCCATGGAGGTGTTAGCAGGAAAATGGTCCAATGAGTTTTCATTTAAATATCTTTTAGGAATATTTTTAATATTTTTAGTATTTCTTTTAGGTTGAAAATTTTTAAAATTTTGAAAGATATTCTTGTTTTTCAAATGATTAAATTTGCATACATTTTTGTATTACGTATTGTATGCTGTATTTAGGTAGGTACTCGTGAATAAAAATTGATATACCTCTATTAAATTTGTTGTGGCTTGTTTCAAAAATATTACAATTACAATTTTATAAAAAAAAAAAATTACGTTTAGAGCACGAGCGACAACGGAGCGAGTGCTATACATCGCGTAAGTTTGCAAAAAGTACTTCACGTACAGTTTCATACAATATTTTATCTATGATGAACAAATAAAAAAACTGTAACTCTTCGTCACTGGAATTTATTTCTATTCTGCAATTTTTAGAACTTTGGCATTTAAAAACTTCTTTCAAACCACATAACTGTCAAAACTTTTGTCGTAATTTATAGCTCATTATGTCATCACCATGACAACGCTAAAGTTAAGGATATTTGATTGTATGAAAGTGTGTTAAAAACAGTGCGAAAAAGTAGGTCCCATTTAAAATACATTGCTAGTTCACGCACACTTTAAACACTTCACGCACTGCTATCTATAATGACAGTTTTCACAAACTAAAAACTTATACATAATATGACATAGAGTAGATAAAAATCATTTATTGTTGTTTATTTGGGTTTATAATATGACTGCGGTCACTAAATCCATTCGCCAATTTTACTATTTTTTATTTTATTAGTCATTTTTTCGTATCTTATCCTAAAACTAATACTAATATTAATCTCTAATAAATAAATAATAATAATAAATAAATAATAATAATATAAAGAATTAAAGAATAATAAAGGGAGTGTGGGCCGTATGACTAAATCTGGAATAATAATATTATAAAATCATTTATAATATTGAATAAATACCAATAGATTAGTATTTGTATAAGGACACAAAATGATAATAAGTATTTATTATTTTTTATAGATTATTTTGCTGAAGGATTTCTGGCCGTACAACATTTTGTGACTACTGCTCTTCTTCTAGCAGATAAGGGTATTACACACGACGATCCACAGGGAATGTTTAATTTTTTGATGGACGCGTCTAATCCATTTCCTCTCATACAGATGCAACGTTTTCCATTCGCAAGTTGGTTCAGTGACCAACTTCTAACAGCGCTTACGAGCATGCTTGGAATGATTGTCATGCTTAGTTTTGTCTACACTTGTATAAATACAGTCAAATCTATCACCACAGAAAAAGAAAAACAGTTAAAGGTAAGTGTTGATCTATATAATTTCAGAAAGTTTCCTTAATAGTTTTGGTAAAAAAGTAAGCAAACCCTTAATTCTCTCTGGATCGACCAGATCACTATACGTTGCAAAAGACCTATTCATGATGTATTTGAAATGACCAGAGACAGAAAGAAATAGGGAAACACTATACATGATATCACGACGGCCACTATACTCCCTCCAGAGGATCAAGACTAAAGAGAGAGATGCTGATAAGTCAGTCCATTGACGAAGACAGGAATATTTCTTTTCCTTTTATATCGATATCTGCGGTGATGGTCTGTCCAATATATTTAAAACTCTTCATTCTTTTGAAGGCACTTGGTTCTATTGTTATATTTTGCCCTATTCTATCTCGTGTCTTTTGTATATTAATGCACATATCTAGTATTTCGTGGCGCAAATCGTGTTCTGGAATGGGGATACAGCTAAACGACGACTCAACATTATACACACTGCATTTTGCTGACGATCAGGTGGTGATTGCCCAGGATAAAGATGATCTAATATTTATGACAAACCGGCTGTTTCGAGAATACAAAAAATGGGGCCTATACGTTAATATGAAGAAAACCAAATATTTGTGTATAGGAGGACAGAAAAGTGAGTTACATCTAGAGGATGATATGGTCATCGAGCCAAGCTCTGATTATGTATACCTTGGAACGAGAATCCAACAAAGTGGAAGGACAGAATTCGAAATAGAGGAAAGAATTATGAAAGGAAAGAAGGTAATAGGAGCTTTGAACTCGCTACTTTGGTCAAAAACCATATCAAAAGAAAAGAAAACACAAGCTTTATAATAGCATCTTTAAAAGCGTGGTACTGTATGGATGTGAAACCTGGCAACTGAATAAGCGAACAGAACAGAAGTTGCTTGCACTGGAAATGGACTTCAGGCGAAGATCGGCCTGCATCTCCAGAGTCTCACATATAACGAATGAACGGGTACGAGATGTTATGAATAGAAAAACAAACATAATTGAAGAAGTCCAACAAAAACAACTTTGTTGGTATGGCCATGTACAAAGAATGGAGGAACATCGACTCCCAAAGCTAATAATGGAATGGCAACCCCCGGAAAGAAGGAAAAGGGACAGACCGAAAACAACCTGGATAAGTGGAATCCAGAAAGCCATGTCTGAATGAGATCTCCGACCGGGAGATTGGACAGATCGACGCCGCTGGAAAATAGGAACCGGAAGGCGCAGGACGCTATAAACCGGTGTTATATATATATCTAGTATTTCGTTTCCTCTTCATTGACTCTTAGAACGGTGTTTTGCCGCTATCTCTAATTTACTGAAAGTTTCCTTTACATTGGTGACAATGTTTCCCACAATGTTAATGTCATCCGGGTATGCTAGTAGTAAGTTTGGTGACATAATAAAATCATATCTATCAAACATGCATTTCAGGGTCAAACAAGGTAATACTTTCTAGCCTCAACGAAATTAAAACGGGCGTTCCGCACGGTTGTGTGCTGGGCCCCGTTCTCTATTCACTATTCATAAGTGACATACCGGAGTTTTAGATTCAATACTATAGCCACTTTCGCTGGTGATACTGCTATTCTGGCAGTTGACAAAGATAATACAGACTCAAATTAGTCTACAAAACGCTGTCAACAAATTCCATAAGTACGACTTAAAATTATTCGTGAAATTTCATGTGCTAATAAAGCCAAATATCTGGGTATAACCCTAGATACAAAGCTGCTAAACTGGAAAGCACACGTAAAGGAAAAACTGGAAAAGAATTGGGTATCATATTTAAAAAGATATATTGGCTTCGGAAAGACACTCAGTCTTGTCAATTCATAACAAACTTCTACTCTACAAGTTAGATTATAAATCCTAAATGGACGTGTGGCATCCAACTTTGGGGTTGTATTAACAAAAAAACTAATATGTATTAAAATATTCCGGGTCTACGGTTGGGAAAAATCGCCTGCGGGCACGAAGAAGGGCTTTCACAGAACCAAAATGTTGAGGCCATTCAGCTTTTGGATATCTCTATAGACAAGGCGAAAACGGCGAGTCCGTTGGGGAAAATATTCCCATGAGATTTTTTTGCATAATCACATTCGTGAGATATACCAGAATAAGGTTCAAGAAGTCGCCCAAATGAAAAGTGGTTCAATTTTTTTAACAATTTTTTTAATCAAATTGCAAAAATCAATATTTTTGGCTCGGAAAATTTTTTTAACATTTTATCGACCAGTCTGAACAAAAAAGGTATCTTAAAATTTTTCTCTAAAGTTGATCTTTTTCGAGTTATAAGCAATTTAAAATTTGAAAAACTCGAAAATGACCCTTTTAAGACCTAATAACTCGGTTAAAAATTATTATTATGAAAGTTAGGAAGTGACTAAATCAAAATTTAAAGCCTCCGCTACATGATCCTGAAGAAATATGTGTTATAAATTTATTACTAAGCTGTTATTTTTAATTAAAATAACAATGGGCGGTTACATCGTATTGACGCGGCTGTACATGTGAGTGCAAGTAAGATGCACAATTGGTCTGCCGGAATGGCATCTCTCTCTGTTACCAAGAAAGACGCTTTCGCTGTAACAGCTATAGTTAATTTAAAGAAAACAAAGAAATAAAAGTCAGACCATAGAGATTTGAGACTTCTCTGAGGTGGGTTAGAAAACATAAGAAGGAATCATTTTAGTCTGGCCTAAAATGATTTATTCAAAGTAGATTTTAGGAATATCTAATTACAGGGCGCCAGCAAAAATATGTGAGAATTATAAATTAAATAGTAAATACATATAACTTTATTACCAAAACAAATATTATTTATTATAAACATCAATATAATAAGTATATCGTTACAATGTTTGAAATGAAAGAGAAAACACTTGCTAAAAAGTCACCTCGAAGAGATTTCAACTAAAGTACCTAAATTCCCTAAGAGCTCTTTACATTATTTTAAAATAAAACTCTTGAATAATAATTTTGATATGACTTTAATGAAGTAATAAAATATTATCTATGTTAGGAACAGATTGACTAGTGAGATATTGAAGTGTCTCTCAAATAAAAAAACAAAAGAATAGTCTTTTCTACGCGAAAGTAGTGATGTAAATAATTTCACTAACCTTTAGTTCCAAAACTTGAACGTCTTCACACCATCAACATTCTTACAAACAACCAATAGAAAAAGTTGCATCCAACAACCTCATTACTGTATTTCGGCAAATATCAAATCGGAATAAATATCCGACTTCAGCGGACAAAGGTCTCCAACTAATATTTAAAATACATATAATTCACAGCCTCTATAACAAATTCTGGAAGATCTGTGAGGTGGCAACACGTGGTTTTTTTCTTCGTACAAAAAAATATGGCTAACGAAGGCTTTCACAGAAACTAGATTCTATAATCTCCAACAAGGAATCGGAAAACTAAGTCCATACGATGTTCCACAAACTGATGTAATCTTTAGAATAATCCAAAATATAATTTGTGATAATATATGCACATTTTGATCGAAGTCTGATCGGTTTACTTAAAAAACCATGCTTTTACTTCAAGCAATCAACGAAGACCCGCCTCAAATTTATTATCTATTTCGCACCTGACAGAAACCTTGAACTTAGCCCAATCAAAATAAAATGTAGTATTTACCATTTCCGTTACTATTTAAATTTTAAATAAGGCCTAATAGCCTAGCTATACAACTTGTTATACATCTTATCAAAATTTGATATTCATTATGAATTATACAAGAACTTTGAGAAAAAGACCTTTCAACCGTAACATCTCGCACTCAGCATTTACGGCCGCCTAACACGTGCATGGCGTTCATTATTATTACTTAAAAATAACAGCTTAGTAGTAAAATAGTGACAAAAATTTCTTCAGAATCTTTTAGGGGTACATTAAACTTTAATTTAGTCACTTTCTGACTTTGATAATAATAACTTTTAACCGAAAAAACGTTAATTATTTCAGACTGCCTATCTGTTTTAAAGAATATCAAAAATACTTTTTTGCCCAAAACATTTAGTAATCCTTACATATTTTTAATAAAGGATATGTTAAAGCATTTAAAAGACTCTGGCTTCAATATAAAATTTATTTGGGTTAAGGCACATATTGGACTCAAAGATAATGAGTATGTAGACTACTTAGCTAAATCCAGTATAACATCATACACTTTATTGTCATATTATTTATGTTTTTCAGATGTTATTACTATTTTTAAAAGAAACCAACTATCGATATGGAAAGATCAATGGAATATTTACTGCTTAACAAACCCCACAAGATACACCACTTTACAACCAGTGATTCCACAAAGTACCTGGTTTAAGAGTTTTAAAGCTCCACGTAGATATATAACAACTATAAATCGACTACGTTTTGGGCATGCTTGCTATCCAAGTCATTTATATACAATACATGTGATTGAAGATGATAATTGCAAACATTGCGGAAAGCAGGGTGATCTTGATCATATCTTTTTTGAATGTACTAAGTTTCAACAGCATTCAAACTCTCTCTATTAAAATTTAATTAAACTTGATATGCATGCACCACTCAATATCCAGTCTCTGCTGGCTACAGGCTCACAACAAATATACATTATCATTATAAATGTCTTGTCAAATACACGCATGGTCTTATAAGATTTGTACTCGGGCATGATATTTTTTATGATTTAAGTTCAGATTTGCATCCTTTTTTATCATAAATGTTATATCACTTTATCAGAGATCCATTATTGTTTTTATTGTATTATTCTTGTGTTGTATTATTTTTATTGTATCACTATATTGTTTCTGTTTAATTTTGTATTAGGGATAGGATTGTATATTCTTTATTGCAACTGGCTGAATGACTAATGTCTATGCCATTAAATAAAAAAAACTTTTAACCGAGTTATTAATCAAAATAAATACTCGTTAATTCAGCCCGATATTCCCAAATTTCCTTGGTACAAGTCTTGTAGAGCTTCTAGAAAGTACATAACTTCTATTATTAGAGTACGATTCGGGCACGCATGTTATCCAAAGCATTTATTTAAAATACAGGTTTTGGATAATGGTAAATGTGAGCATTGTGAAGAGGAAAGTGATTTAGATCATATATTTTTTGGTTGTTCTAAAAATACAATTTACTCATCTAAATTAATAAATGATTTATTAAAATGTAAAGTAGCAACTCCTTGGAATATACTATATTTATTATCACTTGATTCTGTAGATGTATACAACTCTTTAATTAACTTTTTAAAAGACAGCAAATTATCATTATAATTCCCTTAAACATTTTTAATTAATACCTTTGGTAGTTAGTAGTTTTAGCTGTTAAGCTTAGTGTTACTTAATACCTTTTAGTTGTTATCTTTGTTTTAAACCTGTTTTGTATAACTTGATAACTTGTATTCCTTATGTGTCTGGCAGTATGACGGTAAGTCTAAGCCAAAATAAAAAAAAAAAAAAAAAAAAAAAAAAAAAAAAAAAAAAAGCCTTGAAAATAGCCAATTATTCGTTTTTTTTTTCAATTATAAATTGCTTATAACTCGAAAACGATCAACTTTAGAGAAAAATGATAAGAGACCTTTTTTATCCAGAATTGTCCAAAAAACCTAAAAAAAATTGTCTGGGCCAAAAATATTGATTTTTTGCAAATTGATTAAAAAAAATTTTTTTAAAAATTTGGATCACTTTTCACGTGGGCGACATCTTGAACCTTATTCTGGGATGTCTCACAAATGTGATTATGCAAAAAAATCACATGGAAATATTATTCCCAACGAACCCGCCGTTTTCGCCTTGTCTACTAGCTAAAAAACAAGACTTAAGAGGACAAACTCATGCGAGGTAGTGTAGTGCATAGTACAAGTTACGTGAAAAAGCTGTTGTGATTGGTGCACAAGAAAAAAGTGCTCTAGTAGAACAAGCTAAGGATACACCACTGGGCGATCCTTAGATTAAATTACATAGTAAGTTAGGATCTACAAAATAGTTACTGATTGGTCTTTAACTAGATTGTAGCATTAAATAAACAACAAAAAACTAACAGCTATTCCAACGCAGAAAGAAGGAAAACAATATTTTTGTGGAAAAGCACCTTACGAACACCTTACTTTCAGCATTTACGAAATAATAATAATAGATTTTGTGTGACCACTAAAATATTCTACTATTCCTCCTCCTTCCAAGTGCTTTCTCTATTGAAGTTATCGATCAATATAAATATAGCAAATTTCTCTCTGTTCTGGGCTTGATAAACTAAGGCATTTCCTGTTGTGTGGGTCCAATTTCTGATGTTTGTGTTGGTCCAGTCTCGTAGCCAAGATTTTTTCTTTCTTCATATAACCCTTTTACCTTCGATCTTGCCTTCTAGTATTATTTGGAGCTGCTCAAACTCCCTATGGCACATTATGTGTCCTAGATATGACGTCTTTCTAATTTTGATAGTATTGACCAGATGAGGACATATGTGTTCATTCTTTTCAGGACTCCTTCATTCGTAGTTCTACTTTTCCAGCTTATTCTTAGCATTCGGCGGTACATCCACATTTCGAATGAATTCAATTTATTGACGTCATACTGTTTTAATGTCCAGGTCTCACAGCCATATAGTAATAGAGACCACACATAACACTTTAGTGTTCTCAATCGTATTATGACTAATAGACTACTAAATATTAACTATATTATTCTATTTTAGGAATCAATGAAAATTATGGGACTTCCTAATTGGCTACATTGGTTGGCTTGGTTTGTCAAGTGCTTTATTTTTGTTATAATTTCGGTAGCACTTATGGTAGTACTTCTCAAAGTAAGGTGGTACTCGAATACAGAATTTACTGTATTTACCTATGCAGACCCATTTGTTTTGTTTGTATTTCTCCTGCTATATTGTTGCTCTATGATCACTTTTTGCTTTGCTCTGAGCGTCTTCTTTTCCAAAGGTAAGAAATTTTAAAATTACTTAGAATTTAAGAAATGACCAAAATACAATTATTGATTTTTGGTATTGAAAATTATTATGTACGTAATTTGAGATTGCATTTATTATTTTTAATTTTGCATGAAAGAATGCATTACTACTAAATAAGAGATACAATCTCTCCCACCAGCGATTACGACGATGAAATTGTTGAAACCTTTTATGAAGAAATCTAAAAGGAAAAAAGCAGAAACCGGCCCATTACAATCTGAAAAAGGGAGATTTTAACGGGAAACTCGGAAGGAAAAAGTACCAACAAAAAGTGGCAATCGGAGATTTTGGAATCTGAGTAAGAAACGAAAGAGGCGAAATGCTTACCAATGTTCTAGGGGAGACCGGGATTAGTAGGCCCACTTTTTGGATTTTGATTTTTTACAATTACATGAAACTAGTTTACTTTTTCTGAACTATTATACAATATAATACAAGGTGTGAGCACCATATTACAGTAGAAATAAATAGTCAAAAACAAATGTTTAAAGGGATTATAAATCTTTTTGTTCGGCTGGTCCAGTGGGCGAACTAACCCCTGAAGCGGGGCAAGTGAGCCACATCATCGGGGTAAGTATGCCCATACTTTTAAATAAAATATGCAAAACGATAATATCAATAAAAATATATTTGTAAAATATACAATCATTAATCCGTATCGGACAAACAGTTATCGCATACAAAAAAGGATGTCTCCAGCTGTGCAAGCTTCATTCTTTACATTTAGTGCATTGTAGCTATTTTTTTTTACTAACACTATTAGACAATGATTCTAGACATATTAGACAGAAGCATTTGTCCTCTTCTGAAGATGAATCTATCTCTTTAGCTTCCGTTTTTTTAGAATATATCTCTTTTTACATTCTTTAAACGTGCTTTACTTTGCTCTGTATTCTTCTTTTTTCTCTGCTGCTTCTCTAACTCAAGCTCATCTTTTATTGGTGTATCCGTCAAAATTGCTGTGGTTCTACGTTTTCTGCCTCCTGTTTTACTTGTTCTCTCCCGTGCTTTTGGTAAGGGTCTGATTTCTTCCAAAGATATCTCACAAATGGGAGAAGGAACATGTGACGGTCCGGCTTCACAAATATAAAGAATGGAGGGATAATGTTACCTGAAGCCGAAACAGCTACTGCTAACGTAAGAGTTCCTCGCTCTGCAGATGTAATTCTGCCTATTTATTTAAAACCCCGCCTAACTTCTACCGTACTTGGTTTTTGAACATTAGTCAAGCCGGTCTCGTCCATGTTCCAAATGTCTGCTAGATCAAACTTGTGCCTCTTAATACTGTTTCCAAATTGTAAAAAATTTTTAAGATTCGTTGGGTTGAAGCTGAGCCTGCAACATGAGCCTAACTGGTTGCCTCTGGAGTTCGAATAGATAAAGAGGGATTTCTCTGTAAGAAATTGGAAAACCAGTCCTCTCCTGCCATCTTTTTATTTTTCCAAGGCTCGGGAAATATCGTGTTTATTTTGGATGCATATTCAAGGGCAAGTTTTCGGACGTCTTTAGGGCATAGACCATAATAATTATCGTTTTTTAAATAACCACACAAAAGTTCTTCCTGTTCAGTAGAAAATACCTACAAATTTTAATAGGCTGAAGAAAAAGAAAACAAAATTAAGTTAAAGATTACCTGTCGGCTGTTAACTTAACCTATTTGAATATTTATCAAATTTCCATTTTATTCCTGAACTGCCTTAAATTTTTTGCAGTATTTTTCTAAGGTTTTTCTTGATATCTCAAAAATTTTTGCAGCTTTTCTGACCGAATAATTTTCTTCAAGAACGGTCTTCACTGCTCGCTTCATAATATCGTCCGGGGTTTCACCCTTCGCTGTTTTCCTTTTGTATGTTCTCATTTTTTTTTCTAAAAAGTAAAATATTTCGTTTTATATGTAAGCACAATAAAAGAGCAGGGTTTAGTTCGCCATATGGCTAACTAACCCCCGCTAATATGGGCCAACTAGCCCCGACTAGAATACTTTACAAAAATGGTAGCCAGTTAACAAAATAAGCGATATTTTAAAACTACAATTCTACCAATATATTACAATCGTAGCATGTATTTGCAGATTTAAAAATAAAAGCTTCTAGAATACCTATACCCACACAAACATAAAAAATATAACAGAGGTAGAATTTACTCACCAATTCGAAAAACACTTAAACAGCGGTATGCACGCAACAAAGTCTTATAGATAACTAAAACGGAACTCGCAGTTGCCGGGCGAGGTAACAAAGGTGTGGTCAAGCCATTGGCGCATTATCGTGATTTACATCGGAAATACGGCATGTGGGCGAACTTGCCCCTATGGCACACTAACCCCGGTCTCCCCTACTTGAGAAGAAACCGAATAGAAAATGAACATAGGTTAGTTCAGACGGAAGACAAAAAACAACTTATTCAAGATGTAACTGTACTCAATAAAATATCAGTAGGAAGCGATCACAGACCAGTAAGAGCCAGAGTAACGATAAAATGACAAAAAGAAAGAGTAAAGATGATAAACAGTTGCAAACGCGTAGTTTGGAATTCACCAAATCATCCAGAAGCATATATCCACAATATAGCCGAAACTTTACAAGTATTCATCCGAAATCTCTAAGTACTGACGATCATAAGAAATAATAAATGACTCGGTTAGAAACGCACAACTCAAAAATGCAAGCAAAATAACCAGGGGCGGCCCGTCGGGGTAGGCAAGGTAGGCGCCGCCTACCCTCTTCAAATGTAGTACAATAATATAAATTATTAATATAAATTACTTATTTCAAAATTGTAATTTATAAATTTTGACACAATATCTACAATAAAATAGCAAAAATTATCCAAATTATTTTTAAAAATATCCAAAAAATTTTCTCCGTAGTTATAATTATTGTACGCTCCTTGTATCAGTAGTACTGTATAAGATTCTATATTCTTTCTTGGTCAGGTACTTGAAAACGTAGCCTGAAATAGAACGACGCCAACACCGAATTGACGTGCGATCTCTCTCTGTTTACGCGAGCAAGCCTGCTGCAGGTCTGCTGGTAGCGACCGTATTCTACGATTTTGAAAGGGCGGATATAGGCACAGAGTCTTATAGCCGGACCTATAAAATTTTATCAGTTGCTTCTCTTGTGTCTTGTGAAACTGTTTTAAATAATTGTTTTTTGATTTTGGCTGTTATTAGTAGGTTAAGTATTGAATAAAACTAGGTAGGACAATTTAAATTTGTTTATGAAAACTGAATAATAAACAGGTAAATTTGAGATCGGTCCATTGAAGGGCATTTTAATTTTATATTAATTTAGTAATAATTCACTAACGACAAATAAATCTGTGAATAGTTATTTGTCAGTCGTCCATTATATTTTTATTGTGTTTCAATACAATTTGGATAATTTAAAGTTAAACTGACGAATTGTGTTATTAGATTATATAGATAATTAAAAATTTAAAGCGAGGTTAATTGTCACCTTATCAATTTATTCGAAGAGTAAATTATTATTTGATACATAAATAAAATAAATAATATTTGACGTTGTTGAAACGTAGGTGTGTTAGTTTTATTGGTGAAAAAACTTTAGTCATCGAATATGAATATTTTAAACGATGTAATATGCAGTTTGATCGAGACGCCTTTTTCAAGGCGCTAAAATCAAGAAAGATCAGAAATTTTTTCAATGGGCCGGCCTTTATTAAATTTAACAATTTTATCCACAGATAAGACAAAAGACAATCGACCATTTTCGAGATCGTTTAAAACAATATGGTATGAAAATCATAAATGGCTAAGCGGAAGTTATTTTAAAAATTCACTTTTCTGTTTGCCTTGTCTGTTGCTCTCAAATTTGAAGCAAAATGTTTGGGTGAGTCAGGGATATTCAGATTTGAAAAATTTATCAGCTAGTGCAAAAAAAACATAAATCTTCGAAAGAACATTTAAACAATTGCTTAGGTTTAAAACGGTTAGAAAAAAATAAACAAACTATTGACAGTGCTTTAGCTGGACAAATTTCTCTATCTAATAAGATATATAATGAATAAGTTGAAAAAGATTGAAGAAGTTGAAGAAATTGATGTTACAATTCTGTTAGTAAAACAAGAACTTGCATTTCGCGGTCGTGATGAGAGCCATAATTTTTCAAACATGGGTAATTTTAAAGAAATTTTTAATTTAGTAGTTAAACGCGATCAGGAAATCCAGGATCATGTTAAAAAATAGAAGGGGTGTTCACGGGTTTGTCAAAAACAATACAAAATGATTTAATATATTGCCTTGCCCATTACCTAAAAAATGAAATTTCAACAGAAATTAATGAAAGTCAATTTTTTTCTATACTAGCGGACGATACTACTGATATAACCGAAAAATCACAGTGCACTTTAACAATCCGTTTTGTTAACAAAGTTGGTCAGGTAACAGAAAGATTTTTAGGGTTTTTTGATGTTAGCGAGAATAGATCTGCAGACGCTCTATATAGTTTAATTTCAAACGTGCTTGAGCCATATGATTACAAAAATAAATTAATTGCTCAATTTTACGATGGTGCAAGTGTAATGGCTGGCTCTTTAAACGGATTACAATCAAAAATTAAAGTAGATGCTCCAAAAGCAATTTTTACACATTGTTGCGCTCATAGATTACATTTAGTATTGCAAGACGGCTCAAAATGTATTACAAATTGTAGGATATTTTTTGTCGCCTACCCGAAGTATATGTGTAGCCTACCCGCATACTGAGGTCACGAGCCGCCACTGAAAATAACACCAAAAGTGAAAACACTAGCAAAGATACAAAAGCCCTCATGGAAATACTACGAAACCTAAGCCAGACGGAAAAGGGAAACAAACAAGAATAAAGAAAACTAAATAAAAGAATTTCAACGGAAATTAGAAAATATTTAAGAAGATATAATATGTACTAGTATAATTACTCAAACAGTAGAAGAGAACAACGGTTTTAAAGGTAATGTAAATAGAGCTCACCGAAAGTAAAAAAGAAATATACAAGCTGAGAGACAAAGACGGGAAGACAACAGATGAACAAAACGTTCTGAAAATAACTAGAGAGTTTTATAAAGACCTCTGTACCAGCCAAAGACCACAAGACAATTTACCGACACGAGTAAGGACACTCATAAATCAGGGATCTGAAGTACTGTTAACCATTACAGTGTCAAAAGTAAGATTAAAAATGAATAGCCATTTTCAATTTCGTTGCAAAACGAAAATACAGCCGTACCATATTCTAGTCCAATCAGAGAGTGCAGCAAGCACCGGTAGTTTCGAAACTTATTAGTCTCTCATCAGGAGGCACATATGCTGCTCTCTCTGATCCAACCAAAACAAACCCCGGCGTGCAGTCCCGGATTGCAACGAACGAAATGGCATAGATGCCCTAGCGGCAACTGCTGGCAAAAGACTAAGTTTTCACTCTAATGGCATATAAAACAACATAATGTTACTATACATCCCACCAGACTGAAAACAAGAGGAACCTTCTCTGGTTACACCTCCGAGGCTTCTACAATTTGCAAGCCATACGGATGCTGAGACTAAGGAAGATGAGGGAATTTTACAATTTATAATTCACGTGCTGGGCAGATGGGAGAACACTGGAAAGAACTGGGGAGGCCTATGTCCAGAAGTGTACGCGTTTGACTGATTAATGGTGCATTACTATACTTTTTAATTTAGTTATAATTATTGTATATTTTTCTCTTTTCAGCAAATACTGCAGCAACTATGGCAGGTTTGGCATGGTTCATATCTTATGCTCCTTATCTCTTCATGCAGAATAACTACACTGATCTTGCATTATCTACTAAGCTATTAACAAGTTTGTTGCCAAATACTGCTATGGCTTTTGGATTTCAAGTTGTACTTATGTATGAAGGAACTGGAGATGGTAAGTAACTACAGTGGAACCTCGATAAGTCGGCCCCCGATAACCCGGAAGTCCGGCTAACCCGGACCGATTTTCATCGGACAAACATTTCAAGAATAAAAATGTATGTACTTACATATTATGTTAAAACATTTTATCTGCAGCCGTTTCTGGAATGTCAAAAATATCGAATTTCATTGATGAAACTTCCCTTCAATCATAATATAATATTTGAGAGATAATGGGTATCTGTGTAATTTGAACTATACTATGATAGTAAAAATGACTCATGCACAAGGCGGCGGCAGAGCGACGTTCATTATCGCAAACAACAGGCACCTGTTATTCCTTTATTTATTTTCAACTGTCTTTTAAAAAATTGTTTTTTAAACAATGGTCTTTTAAACAATGAAAGAGTCACTGTCCTTAAATTACATAACATCATTCCGATGGCAGACCAGACGAAATTGACACAACCAAACTGACTGAGTTTTTTTATCTAGAAATGAATAATACTCTTTATTGTCTATACTAAACTCTATACAACTATATAGGTAACTGTGCATATATATTTCATATTATTTTGCTTATAAGGGACTTTATCTATAAGTATACCGTATTTTATTAATTTTTACCATGCTCTCCGGCTAACCCGGATTTTCGATAACCCGGATCGGTCGCGGTCCCGATTAATCCGAGTTTTCGAGGTTCCACTGTAATGCTAAGTAACAATATCTACGTCTTTTGCCTTAGGTAAGGTAGGTCTTGAAAAGGAGTTTCAATGACATTGTTAAAAATAATTAAACCTTAAAATAATAATACCTTTTCTAATTTTTTTCCAATTTATACACCCTTTTTAATTTTAGGTGTGACCTGGAGCACTCTGTTTAAACCAAACACCCCAGATGACACCTTGAGCCTGGGATTAATATGGATAATGATCATAATAAACACAATAATCTACCTATTAATTGCTCTCTACATAGAGGCAGTATTTCCAGGAGAATATGGAGTAGCTGAAAAATGGTACTTCCCATTCACAAAGAAATACTGGTGTGGAAAAGGAGCTGTATCAGGTGATTAAATAGTCAAAGTTCAAATAAGATTTTTTATATCTAGGTTAAACAGATATCTCTGAAGCCTTCATCATTAAGGCTTTTTATTCCGGATGGAATATTTGCGGCTCTTAGAGCTCTCTTTCTCTCTCTCTCTCTCTCTCTCTCTCTCTCTTCTCTTTGTCTTATCCCTATGCGGGGTCGGCTTCCCTAATTGCATTTCTCCACACAATTCTATCTTGGGTCATATCGATGTTAATCCCCTTTACCAATATGTCCTGTCCTATCGTCTCCCCCAAGGTCTTCTTTGGTCTTCCTCTCCTACTCCTTCCAGGAGTGCACTTCAGCTATTCTTCGTATTGGGTGACTAACGTCTCGACGTTGAACATGACCAAACCAACTTAACCTATGCTCTCTCATTTTGGCATCAATTGCTGCCACATCTAGACTTCCCCTAATATACTCATTTCTAATTTTATCCTTCTTTGTCACTCCACTCATCCATCTAAGCATTCTCATTTCCGCCACATGCATTCGTTGTTCCTCTTTCTTTTTCACTGCCCAACATTCAGTTCCGTACATCACAGCCGGTCTTATGGCTATTTTATAGAATTTTCCCTTCAGCTTCATTGGAATTTTTCTGTCACACAACACATCACTCGCTTCTTTCCACTTTATTCATCCAGCCCTAATTCTACTGCATGCATCTCCATCTATTTCTCCGTTACTCTGTAATAGGTACCGATCCTAGGTACTTAAAACTATTGCTTTTTACAATCATTTCACCATCCAAAAATACCATTTTATTTGTAGTAACTCCATCTTTAAATAAACATTCCAAACACTCTGTTTATGTCCTACTAAGTTTTAAACCTTTTTCCTCCAGACTTATCTCCACTGTTCCAGTTTTTGTTCTAAGTCTCTTTCACTATTTCCTATTAACCCTACATCATCAGCATACATTAGGCACCATGGAATGCTACCCTATAGTTTCGCTCTTATCTGGTCCAAAACTAATGAGAATAAATAAGGACTAAGCACCAAGCCTTGGTGCAGTCCTACGTTCACCTGAAATTTATCAGTCTCTCCCACACCTGTCCTAACATTAGTCGTTACTCCCTCATAAATATCTCTCACAATCTTTACATATTCGCCAGGGACTACTATCTTATTGAGTGCCCACCACAGAATCTCTCGAGGAACTCTATCATATGCTTTCTCAAGATCAATGAATACCATGTGAGCGTTGGTCTCTTTATTCCTGTATTTTTCCATTAGTTGCCTTACAATGAAAATTGCATCTGTTGTTGATCTGCCCTGCATAAAAACCAAATTGATTATCGGATATTTCGGTTTCTTCACGTATCCGTCTATCAATTACTCTCTCCCTACTTAGAGCTCTCTGATTCGTTTATTACGGTGAATCTCTCCGCATTCCTTAAAGTTTGTTGTATGACTTGGCTTTCGTTACAATTTTCTTCCACTATTTTGGATTTCTGCATAGTTCCCTAAAGGTTCTCACTTTCAGAATTTTGATATCCCTCATGACCTGGTCCTCCCATATCTTTGTGAGTCTTCCCCTTGGTCTTTCAGTGTCTAGTTTCCATCTGGTGACCTTCTTAATCAGTAGGTCGTTTTTTCTTTTCTCTATGTGTCCCAGCCCTCTCAGTCTCCTTCATTATGTCTCTGAGTTCATGGGTCATTCTTCTTCTCATTTCTCAGTTGTCAATTCTTATCGGGTCCTGAAGAATTTCCTCTCGAATATTAGCCATCTGTCTTCATCGTTTTTTGTGAGGCATTTTGTTTCAGTTGCGTACGAAACTACTGCTGTGATTACAAATCTGTATATTTTCAGTTTTGTATTTCTGGAAGTTTTTGTCCTTCATTAACCTATGATATCTCCAGTATGTTTTGTTGCCTGTTGGTATTCGCTCCGTTACTTCTTCACTTCTCTTATTTTGGTCATTCACTATTACTCCCAAATATTTAAATTGTTGAATTCTTTCAAAAGTGTAGTTTTCTATCCTGATTTCTTTCTGTCGTGTTATCTCCTCTTCAAGAACAGAGTAGATATTTTGTTTTTCCTTCGTTAATTTCTAGACCTCTTTTCCGTACTTCCTTCGCTCTGTTCGCAATTCTGTTTCTATTGCTATTGATTTTGTACTACCTTCCTCTGCCGTTACCTTCTTGTTCTATGGCTAGCTCAAGTTCCAGCCCTAGCCATGCTTGTTAATCTGATTAACTTTGCTGGTATATCTTGATTTTTCATTTCAATAAACAATTTATTTCTATACAGTCAAAGGCGTATCTGAAGTCTACGAAGAGCCTATAAACAAAGGTAGGTATTAAAGACGAGAAATTTGACCTCGGACATCTGGTTCTAGAGTTGCAACCGTAAATACCGTTTTAAAGTCACCGAAATAGTATAAGCGATATAATATTCAACGTGCCTTATAGGCAAAACGAAAACGGCGGGTTCTTTGGAGAAAATATTTCCATGAGATTTTTTTATATAATCACATTCGTGAGACATTACAGAATAAGATTCAAGAAGTCGCCCACGCGAAAAGTGGTCCAAATTTTTTTTAACAATTTTTTTTATCAAATTGCAAAAAATTAATATTTTCGATTCGGACAATTTTCTTAGGTTTCTTGGACCATTCTGGATAAAAAAAGTTTTCTTGTAATTTTTCTCTAAAGTTGAATGTTTTCGAGGTAAAAGCATTTTAAAATTGAAAAAATCGAAAAATGGCGATTTTCAAGGCTTAATAACTCGGTCAAAAGTTATTAGTATAAAGTCAGAAAGTGACTAAATCAAAGTCTAAAGCCCCCTTACAAGATCCTGAAGAAATTTTTGTTATTATTTGATTACTAAGCTGTTATTTTTAAGTAATATTGAAATATGAGCGCGAAAGAGATGCCATTCAGGCAGTCCAATGGCGCATCTCACTCGCACTCACATTTACAGCTGCGTCAATACGATGTTACCGCGCATTTTTAATAATTAAAAATAACAGGTTAGTAATAAATTAATGACACAAATTTCTTCAGGATCATGTAGGTAGGGGGGGCTTTAAATTTGATTTAGTCACTTTCTGACTTTCATAATAATAATTTTTAACTGAGTTATTAAGTCTTAAAAATGGCCATTTTCGCGTTTTTCAAATTTTGAATTGCTTATAACTCGAACGCGATCAACTTTAGAGAAAAATACAACCGAATGGTCCGAAATATTTAAAAAAAAATTGTCCGGGCCGAAAACATTGATTTTTGAAATTTGGATGAAAAAAATTTGGACCACTTTTCGCCTGGGAGACTTCTTGAACCTTATTCTGGGATGTCTCACATCTGTGATTAGGAAACAAAATCTCATGGGAATATTTTTTCCAACGAACTCGCCGTTTTCGCCTTGTCTATTAGCAAGATGAGTATAACTGTATACTTTTAACTTTTATCAGTTCCGGTTAAAAAGTTCTAACCGAAAGTGCCATATTATAGTCGCAGAAATAGTAATACGTGGCATATGAATCGAAGCGTATTGAAAAGTCAAGCTTGAGTCTTTAGTTCCGGTTTTGAAATCATTTCCGTTTAAACAGTTATGACCGAAAGTTTAGTAAAAGTGACTTAAAATTAGAGAAGTTGTATATTAATCAACGCAAAGTTACACGAAGAGTTCAAATATCGACTTTAGGTTCTACTTTAGGTCACTTTTGGTAAAAACCTAGGCAATCTCTCTCGCTCTCTTTCTCTCTCTCTCTCTCTCTCCCTCTCTCTCTCTCTCTCTCTCTCTCTCTCTCTCTCTCTAAACCGGTCGTCGGGATTTAACAATAAATGAATGCGAGTATGTCTGTTTTTTACTTCATTCAAAATGAACGCGCATATGAAACCCATTCAACATTTGATTTTTTTTTAGATTATAATAACTATAATGATCATTCAGCAAATGAATTCTTTGAAACCGAACCAAACCTTAGACCTGGGATTCAGATATTCAATCTGAAAAAAGCTTTTGGCAAGAAAACGGCTGTACGGAATCTAAGCTTAAATATGTTTGAAAATCAAATCACAGTTTTGTTGGGTCACAACGGAGCTGGAAAAACTACGACGATGTCCATGTTAACAGGTAATTCTTACATATTTAATTTGCCTATTCACGAGTATATTTTGTTTTCAATTATTTCCAAAGATTTCATTTAAAAAAAATATGTACTCTTCTGAACTAAAAATTCCTCAGTTTGAATTCCTACCAAGTTGGGCGCCAGTTATTGTGATTTTGAAGTATTTTTGAAAATTAAATAAAATCCATTTAGTAACTAATTTCGACCAAGTATTACAAAATGAGTAAACGGCATCTCAATTAATGACCATAAAATAAACAACTTACGACTGGCAAATGACACAGCTCTTCTTACAAATAGTCAAATTAAGCTGATTGATCTTTAATGTTCTGACGACCAAGATTCTGGCGTTACTAGAAACTTGGTCTGAATGAAAAACAGTTTTATTTTAATATTCTATTTAATTTTATTAAAATAAAACTTTCGATTGTTGTAAGCAGATGCCGCCATGGTACCCGTATCGTGTTATTTTGTTGTAATTCGGTACTAGCAGTCGGATTTGTTTTAATTCATTCAGATAGAGTGAAACGGAAAAAGACAATAGACTGCCCCAGTTAATTGAAATACTATTCGAAAATAATATCTCAACCAACTAAGATAGCTACCGTCTACCCTTAGCTTAGCGCAGTCTCTCAGGGTATGTGTTCGTCTTGTCCTAATCTTAGATAATGAACTCGAAAAATATATATTATATTTTGAATAAAAATAATATAAAATGAAAAAGATAAATAGTATAGTATGGTATAACTAGACCCAAACCCAGACATCCAAAGTGAAAGTTATCCTCCAACACCAAATTGTTCTATATGGTACACATAATGTTCAGAAAAAAGTCACACCATTTTGAGCGTCGGGTTTGGGGGGTAGAGGGGAGAGAAATCGGTAAATTCGTAGTTTTTTACGTTTTTCGTCAATATTTGTGAAACTGTGCAGTTTAGCACGAACATTCTTCTATACAAAAATATTCTACATAAAATTTTAAATAAAAAAGGCTCTATGCATAATCCTTCTAAAATGAACGGTTCCAAAGTTACGGAGATAGTATATTATAATTGGTCCAAAAAAGGCCTAACCCAGACATCCAAAGTAAAAGTTTTTCTCCAACACAAAATTGTTCTGTATGGTCCACATATTGTTCAGTAAAAAGTTACACCAATTTGAGCGTCCGGTTTGGGGGGAAGATGGGGGAGAAATCGGTAAATTAGTAGTTGTTTTAGGTTTTCCATCAATATTTCTAAAATTATGCTTAAGCGTAAATTATGTTCTATACTCAAATTTTCTATACTCAATCATAGAAAAATTATACTGGCGTCAAACAGCGACAGCTTGCGTAAATCGAAAATCAACAGAAATATGCAAAATACAAAGAGGTGTCAGACAGGGTTGTATACTGTCCCCACTGTTATTCAATTTATATTCAGATAGAATATTTAAGGAAGCACTGCATAATTTGGAATGGGGTGTGAAAGTTAATGGAATTCTGATAAATACAATCAGATATGCAGACGATACAGTTATTTTAAGTGATGATATAAATGGATTACAACACCTTTTAAATGCCATTGACACAGTTGGAAGAGAGTTTGGCCTAAATATAAACTGTTAAAAAACAAAATACATGGTATTTAGCCGTTTGGCCCATCAAGATTCACGGTTATATGTTGATGGTCATATAATTCAAAGAGTACCCAGTTTTAAATATTTTGGTTGCCATATTACTGAACAACTAGATCCAGATAAATAGATAAAATGTAGAATCGAGATAGCCCGCACGACATTTTTAAAAATGAGGTCATTCTTCTGTAATGATACCTTGCAACTTCAACTTCGAAAGCGCATGATTAAATGCTACATTTGGTCAGTTCTCTTGTATGGTGTCGAAGCATGGCCATTAAAAATATCCACCATTAACCGTTTGGAGGCCTTTGAAATGTGGCTGCACAGACGTATACTGAAAATACCATGGACGGCTATGCTGACAAATGTGGGCAATGTGCCAGTCCTTAAGAGAGCAAATGCTACCCGCGAGCTGCTTGATAATATCAAATATAGAAAGATGGCCTATTTTGGACACGTAGTAAGGGGAGACCGGTATAATATTCTTCAACTTATTATAATGGGTAAAATCGAAGGACGCAGAGGAATTCGTAGAAAGCAGGCCTCTTGGTTGAAGAATATCCGGGAGTGGACAGGAATAAAGAAAGCAGAACACCTATTTAGAATAGCTCGAGACATAGACAGTTTCGCCATGTTAATCGCCAACGTCAATGGGACTTGATAGGGCACGTTAAGAAGAAGAAGACTCAAATTTTCTACATAAAATTTAAAACAAAAAAGGTCCAACACATAATTGTTATAAAATCAACGGTTCCAGAGTTACGGAGGGTGAAAGTGGAGGTTTTCGATACTTTTTATATTTTTTGAGCAATTTATAATAGATCTGGATCCGCGTATGAAAAAAAAGTTAATTAATAGCAAGCTGAAAATTTGTTAATAGCTTAAGGGTGTCTAGTCGGACAAACTTTGATATATGGCAACACTGGAACAGCGGAAGTTTTAATTGTGGAACAGGTTACAAATTTGGAACGGTCAGACCACGAAAACGGCACATGTATTTTGTCCGACAGAACAGACTTAAACTCTTCGAACAGAGATTAAACTCTCATGCAAAAATCAGACTGCTATTTATTACCAAATGGGCGTTTTAATGAGTGGAACATGTAGAATATGTCAAATGACAGGAATTATGACAGGTGATAAATAGCAGTCTGATTTTTGCATAAGAGTTTAATCTCTGTTCGGAGAGTTTAAGTCTGTTCTGTAGGACAAAATAAATATGCCGTTTTCGTGGTGTGACCGTTCCAAATTTTTAACCTGTTCCATAATTAACTGCCCCGGTTCCAGTGTTCCCATATATCAAAGTTTATCCGACTAGACAACCTTAAGCTATTAACAAATTTTCAGCTTGCTATTAATCAACTTTTTTTTCATACTCGGGATCCAGACCTACATGATTATTACTGATGAAAGAAATTTTTTTGTAAATAAAATTTGTTATTTCAGTGGCCGATGGTATGTTAGTGATAAACCCTTGAAGAAACGTCAACCTCACCACCCAAAATCATCATCAATTGTGCAAATAATATAAAAAGTATCGAAAACCTCCACTTTTCACCCTCCGTAACTCTAGAACCGTTGATTTTATAACAATTATGTATAGTACCTTTTTTGTTTTTAATTTTATGTAGAACATTTCTGTATAGAACATTGGTTACGCTAAAGCATAGTTTTAGAACTATTGACGAAAAACGTAAAAAACTACTAATTTACCGACTTCTCTCCCATCTCCCCCCAAACCGGACGCTCAAAATGATGTAACTTTTTACTGAACATTATGTGGAGCATATACAACAATTTGGTGTTCGAGGATAACTTTCACTTTGGATGTCTGAGTTATGTCATTATTTGGATCAATTTTATCATACTAATAAGAGATATAATAAAATAATAATAGATATAATAATAAAAATGTGACTTATTAAATGCATTACCAAATATATTCAAATTCTTGCCAAAAACTAACAATTCTGGATTATACTTATGGCTTTTGGTATCTGGTTCGCTGGTAACTTCTTGATACCGAATGGTACTGCTGTAGACTTTTTGTAGACCTGGGATTCGGCCCTAGGCCCCTGTAGCTGGAGATGGTAGTCGTTGCAGTCTATCTAGAGGTCATGTTGTCTTCGCCTTATAAGTAGCATCACCGGTGATGTTGACGGCTTGAGGCTCCCGAAGGGAGAAAGGTTGATTTATTCCCAAAAACTATAATACAAAACGTGTATAAGTTTTGACATCAAGAAGAAAAGGTACCCTTGCCAAAAAGTATTCAAAAAGTAGCAGATGGCAAGGGGTAAATTAAATGCAATTAAGATGAGGGGAATAGTGAAATAATTTGATTACTCACATGCATATATATGAAAGTTAAAAAGATATATTTAAAACTAAAATATTAGAACACATGCTTTTAGAAGATTGGAGGTTAGGTATAAAAAATATTAGAAAGACTGTTAGATGTAGAAATGTAATTAAAATATGATAATTTTCTTACCCCAAGAGAAGATTTGATTTGGAACAAAATGAGGCCTTATCTAAAGCTCATCTCTTTAAATAAATTAATTCTTCCCTTTCATTTTCAATTTGTGTCAGCGGGTAGGGATGAAGTGTCACTGTCATTGAAAAAGACATTTGAAATGACGACCAAGTACGTATGAAGTAGCAGGCATGTTCCATATTGAAAGACAGATATCTAGAGAGTAAGGATATACGGGGTACGTTCAATATGTTCAGTTGATGATTTAGAAAAGAGGGTTGCCTATAGAACGGGCGCCAAACAAGTTTTTAACGAAAAGGCAAGTTAAAACATATACAGAAGATAATTATATGAAATATTGAAGAAAATAAAGTAAAATAATTATTTAAAAAAATATATCAAAGATGTGATGTTTGTAACATTACAAGAGTCATATATACACTCTCTAAGGATAGCTTAGGATTTTGTAACCCGTTAGGGTGTTTGTGACACTCTCTGAATGAATTGAAATATAAGACGTCTCTAGTTTTTGTTCTAAAACAAAATGTTTATTTCTATAAATTTACTCCTAATACAGTATGTGGAACCAAGTTTTCGTTGAAATTTTTGCCACGCTGAGAAGGCAGGAAGTGACATACAATTCATAGAACACCCCTAGCCTTCTTTGCCTCAGCATTCATATGGTTCACCATTCATATGGTGAAACTGTGTCTCAATAAAACTTAAATTTTAATATTATTTTTAATTTTATTGAAGTAAAATTCTTAAATGTGATTTATGTTAACTGAAATTTACAGGAATGATAAGCCCAACAAACGGCACAGCAAAAATCAATGGTCATGATATCCGGTTAGACATCGCAGGAGTCAGGAATAGCTTGGGCCTTTGTCCACAACACAACATCATTTTCGACGAGCTCACCGTCGAAGAGCACTTGTACTTCTTCAGCAAACTCAAAGGTTTGTCTAAAAGCAAAATAACAGCAGAAATAGATAAATACGTCAAGCTGCTTGATCTGGAGCCAAAGAGGAAGGAGAAATCCAGTACTCTATCAGGGGGAATGAAAAGAAAACTTTGTGTTGGAATGGCCTTGTGTGGAAATTCGAAGGTTGTTATGTTGGACGAACCTACTGCTGGAATGGATCCATCAGCGAGACGAGTGTTGTGGGAATTATTACAGAAACAAAAAGAGGGTAAGTAAAAAAATCAGCTTCAATTATTGTTCCTTCCTTCCACACATAAATATTCATCATCTTCAATGGTGCTATCTTCCTATCAAAGAGCCTCGACTTTCCCAAGTGTATGCGCCAGTAAGTTCTATCCATTGACGACTTTTACCAGTTTGCTGCGCCTATTTCTCTACCATCCTCATCTACACCATCCTTCCATCTGAGTTTTGGCCTAGCGCTATTTCTACTTTCCACAGGTTGTGACATAAGGATTCTTCCAGGAAGGCTGTTCTGCTGTAATCTTGCTAGATGTCCTGCCCATCTTCGTCTTCCTATTTTTGTAAGAGATATGACGTCTTTATCACCAAATATATATGTTGTACTCTTCTAGCTTGCATGTTGTATCGGCAACTAGGTCCACATCATTTGCATATGACAAAATTTGGGATAATTTACTAAAAAACGATTTATACGTCATATTTTAAAACTTTCTCTTGTCTCCTCACCTAGTCTCTATCCAGCGATGTTTCATTTGACCAATTACATACTCATTAATCTAAATTATTTGACGTTTTAATTTATTATTGTAGGTCGAACAATATTGCTCAGTACACATTTTATGGACGAAGCTGATCTTTTAGGAGATAGAATAGCAATCATGGCTGGTGGAGAATTACAATGCTGTGGATCCAGCTTCTTCTTGAAGAAGAAGTACGGTGCGGGATACAGTCTTATTATGGATAAAGCGAAAACTTGCAATCCACATAAAGTTACAGAACTGCTGAAGAAGTTTATACCAGAGATAGAGGTAAGACGTTTAATAGAAAACGTAAGTGGTAGTCAGGGTTTGAAGGCTGGAGGTATCGAAAATTTGAATTTTATGATCATGAAATTTCAAAGTTTTAAATTTACCTCACACACAAATACTCCTACAATCCCAGCTTCGGGAGACATGTGTATTTCGACAGAAAAGTAGGACCCACCTACCTATCTGATTTTCAAGGTATAGCACCATCCCTCCCCATTACAGGAACAGGACGAATGGGGAGGCCTTCTACTGAAGGTTACTTTGGATATCCTGTGTAATGAGGCATTCCCTTTATGTGGTTAAGCCACCTGGTTTTAGGGTTACCTAGAAGAGCTTGAATTTTGAATCTTCCTTTTGCTGTTGGAGTTTCTCTACGACAAAGGTATGGATTTAAATGAAAAAGGTATATCCACTTTAATGAAAGGGATAGAAGATGTTCATAGCAGCAAAAATGGGCTTCTTGTAGTGATCAGTAGTATTAGAAGGTATCGAAAAACATTGTGATTAGTATCTTAAACTATTCTTAAGCTAAGGGCTGATCATACCGGACCTGTAAGGGATGCAATGCAAGCGGCCGCCCCTGTTTTGGAGGCGCCCAAATGAGCTTTTTTTCTGCTGGTGTTATACAATATACTAATTGTATGGTGATACCCAGGCGGGTATCTTATACCCTAGCGCCAAGACTGCGTAAGCTTATAGGAGAATACCTACAATTTTAATGTTTTAATTTTTTTTTTCAGATCCATAGCAATGTTGGAAGTGAACTAACTTACTTGTTATCTGAAAATAATGCTCCTGTATTCGAAGCAATGTTAAAACAAATAGAACAAGAATCAAATGAACTTGGAATCAGGAGCTATGGTATTTCTTTAACCACTATGGAAGAAGTTTTCATGAAGTAAGTTAATCTTCTTTTGCTATCTAAGCATCAGTAAGATTGTTGGTAAGTTAGAAGTCAGTAAAAGAAAAAAAATATGTTACATTCCCGTATTATAAATCAGAATTCTCTGGTAAATTTGCCTATTACCCATAGACATCCCAAACAGTGTACGAGATTAACAAAACGTATAAATGGGTAGTGTACAATTTGTGAAATAATATTGTTAAAATATCGGGAATGCGGTCTGCGGTTGAAATTATAATTTCATGTATTTCCGAAGTTCGATATTTCGTTGATTGTTGTTTTTATGTTTTCAACTTCATCAGGAACATACTACAAAATTAATTTACAATTAAATACAAACATAACATTCACAATATTGCCACTTACGACATGTTGTAATTTTGTGAAACTTATTCTATCAGCGGCCAAACGCATACTGGGCCCTTAGCACGCCAAACAGAATTCTATTTTGCTGACGTCACAAAATCGAATTTCAAAATGCAAGAATCGACCGCTGCTAGGCAACGTGACGTCACTAAAATAGAATTCCATTTTGCATGCTCTCACTATTGGTCTTCACGCGTCCGGGCCTCGATTTTTGACCCTTCGCTTCGTATACTAAACAGATACGAATCGAATACGTTCGATAATGAAACGAAGCGAAGGGTCAAAAATCGAGGCCCCCGGTACGGCACTGGTTCCGGTACATACCCTAAAGAAAAGTACCGAAGTTCTTAAATTTTGCAATGTAATAAGAAAGCCTTCTGTAGGTTAAACGAATATTTCTCTTTCTACATTTTTTTAAATTAGTTATTTGGAAAGAATTTTTCAAATAATCTACTTTTTACAATTACAATTATATTACGTTTTAGAGTTGGTGCAGACCATGGACAAGAAGAAATTTACAATGAAAAACAGAAAAAGGACAAAAAAGAAAAAAATCCTATACTCACTTCTGCTGATTTAGGTAACTTTTGACTTTTTTTACTCATTAAAACCGTGGAATTGAGTTAATTGATCATTTGAATAATCTGTCCCTGTTCTATGTTTTGTTCTATTCATATTTGGATTTAGACTGTCACTAGGAACTTTCTCTACATGAGGAACATCCTGTACTCTCAGATATTATTTGTTCGCAATAACTTTTCCCATGTGTCCATTTTTCAAACAAATTAAGTCAAAACATAAAGTGAAACGAACGTCGATGTGTATCTACATTTTGTGTACTGTATACTATATACTACATACATCGGCGTACGTTTCACTTTATCTTCTTACTTAATTTGTTTGAAAATGAATCGTGTTGCATGGGAAAAGTTATAGCGGACGAACAATATTATTAAATTGTCTGCAAAGTCGTTTATGGTCATCAAAGTAGATTACATCTTTATACGCTAACCGCTTGAAGTGGAAAATAAGCGGAAGACATTCGTTGGTCGTTTCGTGTTTGAATTTGTATCAGCTCGAATGTCTGACGAAGCAGGGATGTTGAAATGGCGTCATAGGTTGGATACTAGCTGAGCCACCAAAGAAATATTACGGTAAAAACTCCACAGGATGGATTTTATTTAAGTATGCACCTTTAATGCAACTCTATAATATTTAAAGGGTTTTTACCCTAATATTTGTTTGGTGGCTCAGCTAGCATCCCAACCTGTAAGTACATATAACCAACTTGCTTTAACCTTATAGTCCAAGTAATGAATCTTAAAATATAGTCCAAGTAATGAAGCTTAAAATAGGACGAAACCTCGCAATTTTTACAGAATGGATCGATTTGCTTGAAAATTTGAGAATAAGTAGTAGATAGTCCAATGATCAAAATCTATATAATGCTGAAAGGCGCTTTTACCATGGGGGTGGTTGTCACCCCATCTTGGGGGTGGAAATTTTTTATTATATTTTAACCACAAAAGTTAGTAAAAACATGCATTCTAAGCAAAAAAAGTTCTATACATTTTTTTGATAAAATTAATAGTTTTCGATTTATTTGCTATCGAAGTTGTTAGTTTTATATCGAAAAAATCAATGTTGTTAATAAGTTTTCGGCTAATAACTTCAAAAGTTTTCGTTTTATCAAAACAACTTTTCTTAACAAAAATGTACCTTTTGAAACAATAAACAAAACCGTTTTTTTAGTTTTTTTAAGACTAATAGTAATCGAGCTATACATTATTAAATGTTAGCTCTTCTTCTTCAAATGCTAAATACTGTAGTTTCAACGTCAAAAGACGGGAAAACTATGCATTTTTCGAGGATAATTTGTTCAAACTAATTTAAAGCATTTTAAAATATCTATCTCCAGAAATAAAAACAAAGTCATTAGCACAAAAATTTAGTGACGTATATTGAAAAGAATGTTAGTCCCTACTTTTTTCAGCGAAAAAGTGATCCGAAGCAACCTCCTAATCACCACCCTAATTAAAATTTGTCATTAACCTTATTTGGTCTTCTTTATTTTTATATTAATAATAGGTTCTAGAAGTGTGACCGTCTTAGAATGATTAGTTTTTAAAAAAATGGAGTTAGAAACGAATAACGAATTTTTGTAGTTTGGATAAAAATGGCTTTTTATTCAGAATAGAAAGATTAGCATCAGAGATACGAAAAAATGTTTAAATATTAAATTTTAGCTTATTTAATTCTAAAAAGAATGGTTTGCAAATATTCTTACTACTGCAAAAATTGAGTGAGCTGTTGATAATTAAAACTTGTAATAACATGCAAAAACCACCTTTACCAACCCTTTCAAAGTCACCTCTTTTTGCCACTGAGGATTTTAAAAATAATTAATATTAATAGGCTTATAGACCTTATCAAAACCTACAAAATTCTTTTTTGACAAACCTTCTGGGATAAAAAATAGAAAAGTTACGGTTAAAAAATCAATATATTTTTTTGAAAAAAAAAAGGAGAAATCCAATTGGAAGCATAATAATGTAAGTTAGCGATGTTTTTAGTCATTGGCCTTATTCATTCTTCTTTATTTATGTATTATTAATAGATTCTAGAAGTTTGACTGGCTTAGAAAGATTAGTTTTTAAAAAACTGGAGTTAAAAGCGAATAACGAATTTTTGTAGTTTGGTAAAAATGTCGATTTCTTCACAATAGAAAGATTAGCATCAGAGATACGAAAAAATGTTTAAATATGAAATTGCAGGTTATTAAATTCCCAAGAAATTGGTTTGAAAAAATTTTTTCTACGGCAAAAATTGAGTGAATCGTAAATTAGTATATTGTTGAAAACCACTTATTTTTTCGATATAAAACTAACACTTTCGATAGCGAATAAATCGAAAACTATTCATTTTATCAACAAAATGTATAGAACATTTTTTGCTTAGAACGGATGTTTTTATCAACTTTTGCGGTCAAAATATAATAAAAAATTTCCACCCCCGGAATGGGGTGGCAACCACCCCCATAGTAAAAGCGCCTTTCGGCATCATATAGATTTTAATCCTTGGACTATCCACTACTTGTTTTCAAATTTTCAAGCAAATCGATCCATTCTGTAAAAATTGCGAGGTGAAAAGCTTCAGTTCCTGGACTAATAGGACAAAACCTCGCAATTTTTACAGAATACATCGATTTGCTTGAAAATTTGAGAATAAGTAGTAGATAGTCCAAGGAACAAAATCTGTATGAGGCCGAAAGGCGCTTCTACCATGGAGATGGTTGCCACCCCATCTCGGGGGTGGAAATTTTTTATTTTATTTTGACTGCAAAACTTGGTAAAAACCTTCATTCTAAGCAAAAAAAGGTTCAATACATTTTTTTGATAAAATTACTAGTTTTCGATTTATTCGCTATTGAAAGTGTTAGTTTTATATCGAAAAAATCAATGTTTTTAATCAGTTTTCTGCTAATAACCCAAAAAGTTTGCGTTTTATCAAAACAACTTTGCTTGAAAAAAATGTACCTTTGGAAAAAATAAACAAAATAGTTTTTTTTTATTTTCTTTAAGACCAATAGAAATCGAGCTAGTATACTTTATTATATGTTAGCTCTTCTTCGTCAAATGCTAAATATTGTAGTTTCAAACTAAAAGACGGAAAAACTGTGTATTTTTCGAAGATAACTTGTTCAAACTAATTTAAAGTAATTAAAAATATCTATCTACAGAAATAAAAAAAGTCTCTAGCTCAAAAATTAAGTGACTTATTATGAAAATAATGCCAGTCCCTATTTTTTTCAGCGAAAAAGTTATCGGAAACTTCCCCCTACTTACCACCTTAATTAAAATTAGTCATTGACCTTATTTGGTCTTCTATATTTATGTATTGTTAACAGGTTCTAGAGATTTGAGCGGCTTAGAATGATTAGTTTAAAAAAAATGGAGTTAAAAGGGAATAACGAATTTTTGTAGTTTGGTAAAAAATGCCCTTTTCTTCAGAATGGAAAGATTAGCATCAAAGATACGAAAAAATATGTAAATCTAAAATTGTAGCTTATTTAATTCCCAAGAATGGGGTTAGCAAAATTTTTTATGGCAAAAACTGAGTGAGATATTGACAATTAAAACTTGTAATAACATGCAAAAACCACAACCCTTTTACAGTCACCTCTTTTTGCGACTTAGGATTTTAAAAATAATTAATATTAATAGCCTTATAGATCTTGTAGAGACCTACAAAATTATTTTTTACCAATATTTCTAGAATAAAAAATAAAAAGGTTACGGTTAAAAAATCAATATTTTTTTTGAAAAAAAAAAGGGAGAAATCCAATTGGAAGCTTAATAATGTAAGTTAGCGGTGTTTTTAGTCATTGACCTTTTTCATACTTCTTTATTTATGTATTAGTAATAGATTCTAGAAGTTTGACTGACTTACAGTGATTAGTTTAAAAAAAAACTGGAGTTAAAAGCGAATAACGAATTTTTGTAGTTTGGTAAAAAATGCCATTTTCTTCAGAATAGAAAGATTAGCATCAGAGATGCGAAAATATGTTTAAATATGAAATTGTAGGTTATTTAAATCCCAAGAACTTGGTTTGAAAAAAATTTTTCTGCGGTTTCCCAAAAATTGAGTGAATCGTAAATTAGGGCAGTCAATGAGGGTATTTGGCTTTGAATTCCATCCTACTACATCGATTTACTTGATATTTTCACAGTAAGTAGGGAATAGCACAAGAAACAAAGTCTACCCAATGCCGATGTGCGCTTTTATCTTGGGGGTGGTTCTCGGGGGGTGAAAAATGTTTTGGTTAAAATAGCTACGGAAGAGGCTAGAGAACCTAATTTTAAGCAAAAGATGTTCTAAAATTTTTTTTGAAAACTCAATACTTTTTGAGTTATTAGTGGTTGAAAATTAGCCATTTTCATTGAAAAATTACACCTTTTCGGACGAATTTTTGCGAATACCTTAAACACTATGCATCTAACAAAAAAACTTTATAAAATATTTGTGTAGGTTATAACAAAACAAAGAGATTGGTTCCTTCATGAATCTTCTAGTTAAAATACAAAGAGGGGTATGGTAGGTAAGAAGAGATTGTTTTTTGCTGCATACTCAAATCGGTATATTCCACTTAAAATAACAGAGAAATTGTCGATTTTAAGTGTTTATTGATACTAATAACTTTTGTAGGGCTTGAAAAGGCCTTTAAAATGAGCAATACTAAATGTCGATTACATGTAAACTAAGCGAGATATTCTGCAAAAAATTGATGACTAATGTATTTTACGAAGAAATGTATATTTAACCCCTCATCCACCAGAACTTAAATACATCGTTTTGCTTCTACAGTGGAACCTCGATTATCCGTCAGGGCACCGGATCAAGGGTATGACAGATAATCGAAAAGACGGTTAACAGCACATACAAAAAAAATAAAAATAAAAATCATGGTACCTATTATGGTGACACACTGAATTATGATGACACACTGAATTATGGTGACACACAGATATTGACTAATAATTACTGTGCTGTGTGTTTTTATTTTCGGCTTGAGATTCTAAAAATGGAACTCTAAAAGCAGGGTATCATTATTATCATTACCTATTTAAATTGAAATTTAATGCAGAGCCCTGAATAAGAACAAAAATTATTTACATAAAAAAATGCGGTTGCGGCATAACTGCACGTGTACATTTCAACGAATTTCGTTTGGCTTATCACAATGCTCAAACAAAATAAATTGATGACTAAATTTTTACTTATGGATACAATATAACTTATGTATGGACCCTGACGGTTAGCAGAGGTGACGGTTAATAGAGAGACGGATAATAGAGGTTTCACTGTACAATATTTGTTACTATAGTGTTATTTCTATGTACAAAAAGTTGGACTGAATTAAAATGAACGGTTTTTGAAAAAATAAGATTAAATTATACAGCGCATTTTTAAATTTTCTTAAAAATCTTCCTTTTCCTCCATGTAACTCGAAAAAGATAAGATATATGAAAAAAATATATTACAGAAAAATGTAGGCTTTCTCGTAGGGCTTCAAATTTCCTTTTCATTTTTCCTTACTGTATCTCTTATCATTTTCAAGTAACATGGAGAAAAAGAAGATTTTTAAGAAAATCTAAAAATGCGCTCTATAACTTGATCTTTTTTTTTTCAAAATCCATTCTTTTAAAGCCGTCCAACTTTCTGACCATAGAACGCATATATTGACACTATAATAAAAGGTATTGTAGAAGGAAGACGATGCATTTACATTTTGGTGGATCTGGGTTAAAATTACTTTAGTTATCAATTTTGTTTGCATCATATCTCGCTTAGTTTTAATGTAATGGACCTATTATATAGCTCATTTTAATTAAAGGTTTTTACAAGCACTACAAAAGGTATTAGTAGTATTATAAACCTAAAGTTGACCGTTTCTCTGTTATTTCAAGTTGAGTACATCAATTTAAGAATGTACCAAAAAACAAACTATTTTCACCTACCATATCTCTTTTTGTATTATAACTAGAAGATTTATGATAGGGGAGTGCAATTAGAACGAAAAGATACAATGTTTCGGAAAAAATCAAACAAGGTTATATTTTTCTAAAAGTTTTTTTGTTAGTTTATAAATATGTTAAAGTAAAAAGTTCTACTCACAAATTTCGCCGCTAATTGTTTATTAATTGTTTTTTTGTATAAATAATGTTAAGAATATGGGTGAATTCAACATTTTATTTTGATAAAAAATGTTTTTATTCTAGTTTTGATTATGCTGAACCCGAATCTGACATTACAATTTGCAAATTCAAAATGGCGGATTCAAAATGGCGGCTTTTTTCCTAAAAATCCTTAAAAAGTAGTTGTAAAATCCGATTTTTTTTATAAAACGAGTTTGTTTACATATATGTGGATATTTTTGAGAGGTTGCTGAACCTGAATCAAATCTGGATAATTTAAATTATAAAATGGCAGATCCAAAATGGCGGATAACTTAAAAAATAGTTGTAAAATCATAATTTCTTTACAAAATGTATTTATTTCTACATATATTTATTTTTGAGAGCTTTGATAAGCCTAACTTAAATGTTAACATTATAATGAAATAAAACCATAAGAAAGAACATTTTTCTAAAACATTTATTGTCTTTATTTTTAACAGGTTGTTGAATCTGAATTAAAGATTAAAAATTTAAATTTCAAAATGGAGGATCTAAAATGGCGGATATTTAAATGAAAAACAAGTAGAATCCAATCAAACAAATATGGAATTTCATTCTTAAAAAAAAAAGATAAACAAATAATTTTCACAATGATATTAAAAATTAAAATGTATTAGAAAGAATATTTAAAAAAAAACGAATTTTCGATTAGAAGGATATAATTACATATTGAAACATAGTTTTTATTTCCAAATAACTTTTCTTTATAAACATTTTCGATATTGTGAAATATAAAGCTACTTTACTCCTGAGTGAAATTCATATTTTTTGACATACCTCGTACAAAATTAACAAAATTGGATATTTGATGGTTGCATCTTATGCTATATTTGATGCAGAGTATTTTATAAAGAATAACTTTTTTTCGTAAAACTGATATTAAAAAAGTTATCAATAGGTTCCAAGTTACGCAAACACGGACTGGGACGTTTCGCCGTCGCCGTTTCGCCGTCGAGCCACTTCGCCGTCGGCCGTTTCGCCGTCGAGCCAGTTCGCCGTCGGCCGTTTCGCCGTCGCCATCCCGGCATTGGTTAAGTTTACAAGAACGTGATAACATACTAACTTTTTCTATACTAAATGTCGCAAGAACGTGATAACATATTAACTTTTTTTATACTAAATGTCAGTGTACATAAAATGCTGATGTTGCTAGTAAAACCAAGTTATATTTTCGTATTCAACTATACATTGTTTTTGTCTGAAAAATAAAATATTTACAGTATTAAAAATATTTAAAAAGTTATATTTCATAATTATGGGCAAGTCCTCTAAGATATTCTCAAGGCTGTATGACACTATGCATTTTCTTGTATCATTTCTAATATCGTTTCTTGTATACATTTTCTTGTATCATTTCTTGTACGTACATTTGTGCCCTGTATGACACTATGCAAGTTCTTGTATCGAAAATTGTATGAAATTCGGCACGTGATTGGTCGAAATTTTGTTTGTCACCCTGTGTCACGTTATGGTAGTACTGCATCTACAGCTACAGCTGATTTTAAAGATTTTATAAAATTTATAAACTTTTAATTAACATTTTAATGTTAACCAGAATTTTACGTTGACTGTTTGAGGTTGATTATTTGTGTTATTTTTTTTTGATATTTGTGCTAAAATATTTGCATTAGAATTATCTTCAGTTTGATCCAAATTAGGAACTATTGTATTTTCGTCTTCGTCTATTAAAAAATTATGCACCGTGAAACCTAAATTTATAGTATGAACTTTACTAGGAGCTAAATATATGGTTATTAGTAGAACAGTAGTCCATACCAAACGGTATATTAAGTATCAAGAAAAGATTTATAAATAATACCTACAAAAACACAAATAAATTCATCAATACATGATCCCATTTTCATTTCAGCCGCCATTATGAGTAAGTAATTATGACATTTTAGATGTTTTACCAGCAGGTTTTACGTTTTTGCTCTTTGCGCAGAAATTGGCGCAGTTCTTGTACAATAATCTGTGTCTGACTCAAATTCTTGTATCGTTTCTGATATCGTTTCTTGTATCTGTGTATGACACTATGCATTTTTTTGACATATCAGAAACGATATTAGAAATGATACAAGAAAATGTATAGTGTCATACAGCCTTAAAATATCTCCATCGGCATTGAAGTTTCGGACTAATCTTAAAATTCGCTCATCCGCGTCCCTATTTTTTTTTTCTTTTTCAAGGGTGGTAGATTTCCAGCAACTAATTGTTAATAGTGAACATCCCTACCCTATATGTATATAATCGTTCGAAAACCATTCAAAACTTATATACAAGTAATGATCATCCCGAAATTATAAGTACGAATGCTAACAACGAAATGGCGACGGCGAAATGGCTCAACGGCGAAACGGCGACGGCGAAATGGCTCCACGGCGAAACGGCCACGGCGAACTGGCGACGCCGAAACGGCGGCGGCGAAATGTCCTAGACCCACGCAGACATACTGTATAAGAGCTAAAAAAAAATTTTTTTGTTGAACATTTATTATGGTTGAAGCTTATTATTAAATGTATTTTAGGTAATTTTTACAGAAAAAACTTTTGATCACTCTGTATATACATTTTTTCAGCTGGTAATTTTCGGTTTTTGTATTACATTTTTGTTATCTTTCTTAGTTTTCTCAAAAAGAAATTGTTTATTTCATTTTTAAATTAAAATAATTCAGTGTTTTTTAAAGATTACATCCCAAGCTTTAAAAAAATAAAAAAAATTTTATTATATTTATTCAAACTTGACTAATACCGTCCTAAAATGGTGGGAATTCTGTAAAACTACGAAGTTTTCAAAAATTACATTTTTTGAGACATCGTATTATTTGAATGAAATTTTTGAAATTTTTTTTGAATGAAACATCGTTTAGTCAGATGATTGAGAGGTAAGTTGTGCAAATTTGAGAGTTTTATAAGTAAAATTGTATTAGTTACACATTTTTAAATCATTTTTAAACAAAATTCATGTAAGGCTCATTTTCCGCCCACACCGTACTTACGTCCATACATTTTATTTCTTTTTATTACAACCATAAGATAGCTTATTTCATCTTCTTTCATGTCCAATTTGTAATATTTCTTTTGATCCATTAGTTAAAGAATTACATTAAAAAAACTCAACCGTGCACTTCTTCCAACGCTAGTTTACAGTGCGCCAATGTGTGTGAGAAGGGTGACTTTAGCGTTATAAATAAAAAATTACAGAAGCTAGAGATTTAACTTTAGAAAAATCTTTATATAAGGTTTTTTTTTGTAAAATTTTCTGAATTTTTCAATGGTCAAGTCAGTTTTTTTCTAAAAATTATATTTTCGGAGTTATTTAAAAAAATATCTAACTTCGCTGTTCATTTGTTTAATAAAAAATGAAGCACCCACTTCTCGAGTAGAACTTTTTGATATGTTGTTTATTAAACATTTCTTAATGAAATTACAAAAAGTTTTATCTTGTTTGATTTTTTCCGAAGTGAAAATCTAAATGCACTCCCCTATGAAGGCAAGTGACTCTTTCTTTTTTTATAACCTACAAAAATGTTTAATATAATTTTTTTAGTTTGATGCATATTTTTTAAGTTATTCGCAAAAAACCGTTCGAAAAGGTATTTTGTTTTAATGAAATTGGCAAACTTTCAACCACGAATATCTCAAAAAGTTTAAAAAAATTATAGTTTAAAAGAAAGAGTTTAAAAAAATTATAGAACAGTTTTTGCTTAGAATTAGGTTCTCTAGCGAATTCCGTGGTAATTTTAACGAAACATTTTTGGGAACCACCCCCAAGATTAACGCACACATCGGCATAGGGTAGATTTTGAATTAAGAGATCAGTAAAGGCTAGGCCCAAAGTTTCATTAAAATCCATGCAGTAGGACAGGATTCGGAGGTAATATCCTATTCTTGCTCCCATTGACTGGCGTAAATGACAGTGGCGGCTCGTGATTTTTATAATAGGGGAGGCTATACCTAACTGTAAAATATCTAGACAAATTTGCACTAGCAAAAAAATGCGCCAAGAAATGTAATTTAGGGTCCCATTTTTTATTTACATTTTATAATATCATCATAATTCACAATTTCATGAGATCATATTTTAAAAATAGTTAGTCTAATTGTAAAAGTTTAATACCAAAGTTTGTGTCGTTTATTTGTTTTTGCACGATTGATCATTTTTGACTGTTTACCGTGACAGATTTTACGTCAGTAGGTGACATTTACTAGCAACTCGACGGTAAGTAATCCAACTCGACGGTAAGTACTCCAACTCGACGGTAAGTAATTCACTTACCGTCGAGTTAAAAAATCTCTTAATTTTAATTTATTTTGAAGAATTTCTAAATATGGAATTTTATCGTCTGATTTATTAACGACTGTAAAAGTACGCTGGATGTTCGTTTTTGTATTGGGTACTTTTACAATTATTAAACCATCGGTTTGTTGGATGTCATTTATAGTAATATTATATAATTCTTCTCTTCTACAGGCACGAGATATTCCCAATATCATTGCGACCTATAAATTATGAAAAAATCTTCATTAGAGTATTTCTTTTACCTAAACTAGCTTATATTACCTTGTGAACTAGAAATTCTTCATCCGATGCTTCCATCAGAAATTTTTCAAATTGCTCCCGTGTAAAAATGCTCGCTTTCTTAGGCCTATAGCCAACATTTTTTCTCTTCAAATACGCGATCAAAGTTGAAAACTTGGAAATATCAATGCCATCATAAAGAAAAACGGTGGATTTAATCATTGAATATTCTGCCCAGAGGCTTCCAGGAGCTTTCAACTGCATATGTCTTTGAACGAAATATGCCAATACAGTATTTTCTTCGATTCTTAAAAATTCTTGCCTTCGCACCATTTTTTAAAACTGGTAGGTATTTTGATAACGGATTTTGGATTTTTCGGGAATACTTGCGGAACACCCTTCTTCCCAAGCCCGTTCAATTTCTTCAAATTCACTTTCGCTCATATTTTAATTTATAATAATCAAAATTGTACTTAAAATTATTGACAACTAAATAAGAACTCAATTCTCCATTGTTGTTATGCACCCTAGTTACTACCTAACAACCAAAGTATCTGTCTTGATAAAATGAATGAAACTAGTCAATATGACGAAAATGTTTAATTTTATAATTTATAATGGTATCAATCGTGCAAAAAACGTTATAAGCATGTCGAACGTTAAGGGTAACCGATCTCAGACAATAATTGGAATCGTCGCTCCGCTCCTCCTCCAAACAATTGTCTTCGATCGGTATAAAACCCTTACCGTTCTCCATACTTAATATACTATAACAATTCCATCTTTGTAAGTAGATATGCATATCAAAATAGATACAGATTTGAAGTTTTGCAGTCCATACAGGATGAAGCTTCACACTTTTTAAGATACTCAACAGAATTTTTTTAATTCTAAACGCGGCCTACTGCGAATTCAAAAACACGATAAATTACCGATATTTTGCTTTGCGTTACAGATATCGGAAAAAGTTATTTGAACAAGTTTTTCCAAATATTAGTCTAATCCCACATACCAAATTTCATAACAAAATTCGCACTTTTAGCTTTTTCATTATTTTTAGTCAGGACCCTAAAACTCGTTGTCCCGAGCACGTAACCACGCAACGGAGCCGAGAAACTACTTAGCCTCCCTTGGTATATCTCCGGGCAGCGTGTGATGGCACCGTAGATGCCGCGTATCCTTAAATACCTGCTGCGCTGCGCGGTGCATCAGCTACGGAGGCTGTTCCACTTCTCGGCTCCGTTCATGCATCTCGGGATAACCCAGGGTCCTGCCTACAATAATACATAAAAAAACTGAGACGCAATCATGCGTTCTAATGCTAATGCTCCGTGCGTATGGATATTTAGTGATAATATGGAATTTACACGTTGTATAATAGTGAGAGTACTTGTTGTTTTCGCGATTCATGATAAACAAAACAGTGTAGCGTGTGTAAAAAATTTATGGGGAGGCTAAGCCTCCCTTGCCTCCTCTGACGAGCCGCCACTGGTAAATGAGTATAATATTGAAAAACATTGATTTTTTCGATATAAAAGCTAACACTTTCGATAGAGACTAAATCGAAAAATATTAATTTTATCAAAAAAATGTATACAACATTTTTTTGCTTAAAATGAATGTTTTTATCAACTTTTGCGGTCAAAATATAATAAAAAATTTCCACCAACAAGCTGGGGTGGCAACCACCCCAATGGCAGAAGCGCCTTTTGGCATCATATAAATTTTGATCCTTGGACTATCCACTACTTATTTTCAAATTTTCAAGCAAATCGATCCATTCTGTAAAAATTGCGAGCTGAAAAGATTCGGTTCCTGGACTATTAGTCAAAATTTAAATATCAACTTTGCATTCATAAAAAACGGTTATACTTACTTTTAGGTTTTAACACTGATGATGATTTTTAATAAAATCGAAAACGTTCTGTGATATAGCCCTTAAAGAGATTTTTAATAAAAAAATGTTATACCATTTACAAAGGATTTTCTCCAATTTTTGTGATTGATGGCATACAGCCAACTACAGGAATTTTTTTTTAGGAAAGGGCTTTTTAAGGAAATATTTGTTTATGATTCATATTTTTGTTTTTAGGTCCAGAATCTTTATCTCCCTCGTACACTGGTGGTTTACATTTGATTGTCAATCAGTTCGTCGCAATGCTTATGAAGAAGATTATAGGAACCTTTAGATCATGGGTTTTGTTGGCGATTCAGATATTTTTGCCTATGATAAACGTTATTATAGTTATGAGTGTACCTTCAGGAAGTGTTCCCTCTGTTTTGCCGGCAATGCCTTTAAATTTAGCAAGATTCACTGACCCTATTACTTTAATTGAGCGATTTGACGATCCACAAAATTATACGAATAACTTCTACGGTGTTTTAAATGGATATGGAATGTCTCCAACAAATATTGACAATATTACCCGTATAATGTTAGACCTGGTAAGTATGTGGGACCTATAAAAAGCTTTAGGGGTATATAGGGTATGTGCCTATGGACTATTACGGATGCACTAAATCTTAAAATTTTAAAGTTACTCAAGATTTACTTAAACCAGTGTAGTGTTACAGTACTTGTGTTGTGCTAATCTTGGTAAAAGAAGAAGTTTTCAACACATATGTGATTATCAAAGGCTCCGTCGTTCAGAATCGGTTAGAGACGTGGGAATGGTTCTTTACATTTTCTTATTAGCTGGGAAATAGATGAAAAATAATAGACAAAGAATAAAAAATTCTATTTTTGTCTTCTTTCTCCATACCAATTTTCATATCTTTAAAATAATCATAACATATATTATTATAATAAAAACTATCGATATTACGAGTGAAAATTTACAAAAATAGCAAAATTTCAATCAAAAATTAGGTTGGAAAAAATGTAATCTTAAAGTTCAAAATCGGCATACGTTAAAAAAATCCATTTTCTCGGCTTCCCATGGAGCAATTGTCTTCATTCTTTTTTTGTTCCCAAGTAACTCGAGTAGAGCCATCTAACTAACGCATTATTAAATGTCAAACTTGCTTTTGTTTTCTTATAATAAATTAATTTATTTATTGTAACAAAAATTTTAAATTTATTTAAATAAATATTGTTTAAATAATTATACAGCTTTTAATTGAGAATATTTGTGTTTTTAACGTTAAAAGGTACACTTGTAGTAAGTTTATCTAAAAAAAGTCTACAACTGAAAAAAATATGTAGTTTTC